>NC_136513.1:55013928-55133928 GCF_053919585.1 Euprymna scolopes
TTAACTTAACTAAAATGTGTTCCTCCTCTGCGGCTCATATATATTATATTGTCAAGTGTAAACGGATTTCATCCTTTCTGTACTAAATATCAGCAACTCTAGCGTCATAATAACTAAGGGAAAGACAGCTACAATTATTATGTCGATAGAAGATATTAAAAAAAAGAAAATGAAGTAATCACGGAATTTCCATAGGTCCCATTAGTTAATTCTAGCAGGCCACTCGGCATTGCCTGTTCGTAAAATATGTATAAATATTAGATTTTAGTTACTACAGTTCTCAAATTTATTATAGAGATACCATAGGTATTAAACGTAATGTTAAATTCCTTAAAAAAAAAAAAAAATGAAGTAATCACGGAATTTCCATAGGTCCCATTAGTTAATTCTAGCAGGCCACTCGGCATTGCCTGTTCGTAAAATATGTATAAATATTAGATTTTAGTTACTACAGTTCTCAAATTTATTATAGAGATACCATAGGTATTAAACGTAATGTTAAATTCCTTAAAAAAAAAAAAAAATGAAGTAATCACGGAATTTCCATAGGTCCCATTAGTTAATTCTAGCAGGCCACTCGGCATTGCCTGTTCGTAAAATATGTATAAATATTAGATTTTAGTTACTACAGTTCTCAAATTTATTATAGAGATACCATAGGTATTAAACGTAATGTTAAATTCCTTAAAAAAAAAAAAAAATGAAGTAATCACGGAATTTCCATAGGTCCCATTAGTTAATTCTAGCAGGCCACTCGGCATTGCCTGTTCGTAAAATATGTATAAATATTAGATTTTAGTTACTACAGTTCTCAAATTTATTATAGAGATACCATAGGTATTAAACGTAATGTTAAATTCCTTAAAAAAAAAAAAAAATGAAGTAATCACGGAATTTCCATAGGTCCCATTAGTTAATTCTAGCAGGCCACTCGGCATTGCCTGTTCGTAAAATATGTATAAATATTAGATTTTAGTTACTACAGTTCTCAAATTTATTATAGAGATACCATAGGTATTAAACGTAATGTTAAATTCCTTAAAAAAAAAAAAAATGAAGTAATCACGGAATTTCCATAGGTCCCATTAGTTAATTCTAGCAGGCCACTCGGCATTGCCTGTTCGTAAAATATGTATAAATATTAGATTTTAGTTACTACAGTTCTCAAATTTATTATAGAGATACCATAGGTATTAAACGTAATGTTAAATTCCTTAAAAAAAAAAAAAAATGAAGTAATCACGGAATTTCCATAGGTCCCATTAGTTAATTCTAGCAGGCCACTCGGCATTGCCTGTTCGTAAAATATGTATAAATATTAGATTTTAGTTACTACAGTTCTCAAATTTATTATAGAGATACCATAGGTATTAAACGTAATGTTAAATTCCTTAAAAAAAAAAAAAAATGAAGTAATCACGGAATTTCCATAGGTCCCATTAGTTAATTCTAGCAGGCCACTCGGCATTGCCTGTTCGTAAAATATGTATAAATATTAGATTTTAGTTACTACAGTTCTCAAATTTATTATAGAGATACCATAGGTATTAAACGTAATGTTAAATTCCTTAAAAAAAAAAAAAAATGAAGTAATCACGGAATTTCCATAGGTCCCATTAGTTAATTCTAGCAGGCCACTCGGCATTGCCTGTTCGTAAAATATGTATAAATATTAGATTTTAGTTACTACAGTTCTCAAATTTATTATAGAGATACCATAGGTATTAAACGTAATGTTAAATTCCTTAAAAAAAAAAAAAAATGAAGTAATCACGGAATTTCCATAGGTCCCATTAGTTAATTCTAGCAGGCCACTCGGCATTGCCTGTTCGTAAAATATGTATAAATATTAGATTTTAGTTACTACAGTTCTCAAATTTATTATAGAGATACCATAGGTATTAAACGTAATGTTAAATTCCTTAAAAAAAAAAAATGAAGTCAAAGAGAAAAAAATAACAGAAAAAAACTGATGCATGCGAGTATTGTTTTTTCTAAAAAGTTCACTTTTTTTTTTCACTTCTTGTAAGTGAAAAAATAAAAAAATAAAAAATACTCAAGCTGAGGTCAAAACCAAAACCCAAAGACAGTCAAGCACATCATTACACCAGCTTTCCACGATCTTTAAAAGGTGTTTTCAAACCTACTTATTCTTAACATAAGGAAGCTGTCATGTTTCTCAGCTGCACATGCGTAGTCATAAAACATTTGATAAACAGATAAAACCCGATCATCCCCAAATGACATTTCTCCAATTTTGACCTTTTAACAGCCCCCTTTTTGTCCGGATAAAAACTAATTAAAAAGTTTTCCACATGTCTGAATACTCTATATACCAAATTTCAAGTCTGTAAATCAAAAAATTTATGGAGTATATAGGTTTAGAAGTGTCCTCACCCACACTTTCTTGCTTCTATAGATATATATAGATTATAATCAATGCTTTTTTTTTTTTTTAATTTAAATGTCCAATCTGGAAATTGCAAACCAACCCTGGCCAGAAAATAAGAACGAATTAAAACCATTTCGTTTGACATCGTTAAAAGTTGACGTAAAAAAAAAAATTCAAAGTGATATTTCTGTTTGTTAAGAAATGTCAGTGCTTGTAGATATAAAATACACATGTTAAAAGTGACGGTTAGAAATAAACAGGAAAACTCTGATATACTTATTTGGAGTCTATTTTCCAATGCCAAAAACGATTCCTTTATCTTTTTATTTGATTTTGTTTAAAACAAAATCTTCCATTGCTGGTAATAATAATAAAATAATAAATATTGATTTTAAACAACCAGTCAAACAAAAATCTATAGATCATCCTCACAATTGTGTGTTTTTACATTTGAAAAATATATATGTACATTCAACATTCTTTTTTTTATAATAATTGGAGAAAAAAAATAACTTTATAGTTTAGAAATTTATAAAGAATCAGAATTGATAATTGTATTGGAAACAGGAATTTTGTACAGAATCTGGAAAAGTATTGGAATCGTATAAATACTAATACTTATGTATCAGAAAAAACAGGTGTCTACACCAAAAATTATGGAAAATTATTGAGTCGAATTTGCTTAAAAATAAATACCAGTTTTATCGTACATTTCCAATTCTCCACTTGTATGAACAAATTTTATGCCTGACAGAGTTATTACCCCTGTTCTCCCTTTTCCTAACTCTTCTAAATTCTAAAGACGAAAACTGCGTTTGTGCCAATGAAGAATCAGAACTAGATGAAACCGATTTATATTTTCACTCTTCAATTTATTTAATGGTAAATTTATTTCTTAACTAGCAAAATTTGTGAAGTTGAAGTCTAATCTAAACAAATTCAAAGTCCAAGGGACAGGAAAGCGGTTCGATCAGTACACACACAGTGACATGCCACCAACACGAACCAGCGTACACAATTACCAACCGGCCGTTCTTTCCTCGCCCCTTGTCTTCCAAAACGACCTGAATTCATAGTTGTCGAAGACCAATTGATTTGCATATATACACAAGATTTTGCGAGAGTTTCCGAGATCATACCATTACAAAACACCGTCGGCGCCATCTTGGAATTCTTTTCCTATCCTAGCTTCGCAGCGATGACAAAGCACACACGCACACCTAGGTCGTTTGAACGGTAAGCCCTCATTTTCACAGCTTTTGCCACAATTTGCATACGTGTCAGTGGCAACATTACATATGTATGTATGTGCATGTATAATTATGTGTTTGTATGCGTGTTTGTATATTTTTGTGTGTGTGTGTGTTTGTGCATATATTTATGTATGTATGTATGTATGTATGTATGTAGTGTGTCTTGCCTCTGCATAACTTATGCATTAATATTTTACAAACAGGACCCATGGAAATTCCACGGAATGAGAAATATATCCAATCAACAAATGTTTTGATAAAGCTGATATTTTTCTGGGTAGCAAAAAATAATTTTTGGGGTCGAAACAAACCAATAACACGCAGCAAATATAAGTTTATTAACATTTCTATGAAAATAATGTCCATAGAATTTTAAATATAAAATTGAGTCAAATGATAATAAATTAGTAAGAATACTCAGAAAATAATATTGTGCTACATAGTTCAATCAAAATAAGTCCAACACTTTTAAGCAGACAATGTTTTTCTTCTTTTACTTTATTTCCATTTTCACTGATTCCTTTCTTCGGTGAAGAACTGCTGCACGTCGAAATTGCTACGAGTTCCATTTTCACATGATTACAATAATGATCATACCTTATTAGAATAATTTTTGAAAACAAGGCTACATCAGAAGGCGATCACTCTCATATTTTTGGACAGTGTTGCCAGATTGACCTTTTTAAAACCAAATTTTGTGAATTTGGCCTTTTTTGTTTCTCAAAAATTTTATTTGGCCTTTTTTCAAAGTAATGTACGAATGAACTAAGGCGGGAACAAGCAGCAGGCTGGAACAAGCAGCAAGCCGTCCGGCGTTGTCCGGTCGTAAAATATGCATAAATATTATATTTTAATTCATACAGAAACTGAGACATGGTATGCGAGGATTATGTTTTTTCTAAACATTTTACTTTTTGTAAATAAAAAAAAAATGCTCAAGCCAAGATGGAAACCAAAACCTAAAGACAGTAAGTCAAGTATGATAACTATTAGGCCAGCTTGCCACGATCTTTAAAAAGTGTTTTATTCTTAACATAAGGAAACTATTATGTGAATGATTTGCACGTGTGCAGTTATAAAACAGTAAGCCAAACAGATGAAAATCCGATGACCTCCATGTACCAATTTTTTTATTTTAAACCTCTTTTCAATCCTTTTCTTTGCGGATGAAATCTAATTAAAATGTTTTCCACATGTCTGAATAATCTATCTACCCAATTTCAGGTCTGTAGACCGACAATTCATTGAGTATATAGGTTGAGAAGTGTGCTCACACACATTCTCAATTTTATAGATTTATAGATTTCTGTAATGTTGAACAATATTTATTTTTATTGTATGTTTGATAATTAAAATTTTACGAGATGATTTTCCATAATTTTTGGTGTAGATACCTACTTTTGACTGAGGGAAAAAATATATCAAAGAGTTTTTCTTTAAATTTATTTGTAACTCCCATATTTTGCCTGCATAAGTCTTCCTACAAGCACAGAAATGTCTGATGCAGACAACAATGTCAATTCTTTCGTCCGAGTGTCCAAGCAATTAGATTCCATGAAATACCAAGGGAGATAATCTAGGAATTCTTAGGAGAAGTTTTTGGTTCTTGTCCAGAATTCCCATCTTTATTATAAAATTTAAAAAAAAAAAATTACATGATGCATGTATTCGTGACAAAACGAAAATATATTCTAAAAATCATATCACTTGATCAAGTGATATGATTTTTGTTAAGAAAATTATTTTTAAGTGATTAATAGGAATTTGTGGGCATTACAACAAATCTCACAAATTTGGAATTATTTGATTTTATAATTATTTCCAAAAGTGTTGCAGAGGCAGTCACTCTTTGGATACTCATAAAATTTGATTTTCTTTTTTAAAAATAAAACTTGATTAATTTACATGATTTTTGGAATTTGATACTTTGTTTTGTAACGGGTACATGCATCATATAGATTTTTGTTTAGTTTTGGGGGGGTTTTTTTAACATAGAGGGAATTATGGACAAAAACTATTTTTTGCAAAAAGCTGTCTTTGCAAGAGAGAGAAAGCGAAAGAGAAAAAGAGAAACGAGTTCTTTCAGGTGGACATCAATCAGTGACGTTAATTTGGTTGAAATTGGGCGGACGAGATATTACGTGTGCGAGATGATGAGCCAGCTGATGACAAAGTAGAAGAGGAAAATTGGGTACATGGCGAGGTATTTCTTGCTGTACGGTTGGTTTGTAGCAAGGAAGGCAGTGGATGCTGAAAAGAAAAAGAGAAAACAAGTTATTATCATCATCATTATTATATTCAGTTTTATGTCTCATGTCTTAATGGAAATCACTCCATACAAGGCATAAAAAGCCACTTGATGTCAGAAGCTAAAAAAAAATACCACTTCAAGATTAAAAACTAGCTAACGATAAATGTTATATGGATTCCAACCCAGAAGACAGGAAAGCTCTCATACTTACAAAGCTGTTTAAGCATTGTCTTAAGGTTAACTCCTTCTCAACACCCCGGAAAACGTCATCAGTCTGTCCCCTATTTAAAAATTCAGGTGATCGCTCATCTCCCTCTCAATACAGACCAATAAGTCTCCTGTGCTTAATGAGTAAGTTGCTAGAATCTGTTAAATAAAGAAGCAGTCAACCACCTCAGCAAAAGTAACCTCCTCAGTGACATGCAATATGGTTTCCATTCTGCTAGAACTACAGCAGATGTGCTAACAGTTATATCTCATAGGATTAGCGAATCTCTCAACGGTTTCCTTTCTAGGACACCTGCTCTTGACATATCAAAGTCCTTTGATAGGGTGTGGCATAAAATCTACTCCACAAGATCTCCAGCTACAGTATAGCTGGAAATGTCTTTTCAATTATTAAATCATTTCTCTCTGATAGGCTCATAAGAGTAGTAGTTGATTGGCAGAAATCAGAAGCTCACAGTTTAAATGCTGGAGTCTCTCAGGGGCCCATGCTGGGCCCAACTCTTTTCCTGATCTACATTAACGATCTCCCAAATCACATCCTAAGATCATCCATAGATATTTATGCTGACAACACTACTATCTATGGCAACACTTCAAAGGCCATAAACGACCAAGTTCTCTCTGATTCTCTCTCCTCTAATCTTGATCACGTACTGCAAAGATGTGGCTGTTTAATTTTAATACATCTAAAACCAAGCTTCTATTTTTCATCATCAATGCTCTGGTCCCCTGTCTGACATCAATTGAAGTGAATGGCTCTCATCTTGGGGAGGTTCCATGTTTTGACAAGCTTCTAGGTCTGACCTTCACTCCTGATCTGAGATGAAGCATGTACACCAAATCCGTTGCCAAGGCTGCTGGAAAAATGGTAGGATTGTTCTACCACTCCAGTAGATATCTCACTTCTGATGCAATTCTCTACCTGTATAAGCGCCAAGTATGTCCAGAGATAAAGTACTGTTGCTACATCTGGGCAGGAGCTGCTAGAAGCATCTTATCCTGCCTTGAAAAGACCAAAATAGACTTCATAGCCAAGTGGGAGGATGCCCTTTTCTTTGTCCTGCAATCTCTTTCCCAAGAAATTTATCGAGCCTGTCTCTGCTTTATCTTTATGGCAAGTGCTCATCTGAGCTCCAGTCTATGGTTCCCCCACTCGCCAAACTTTCACGAAAAATATTCCTCTCATAGCTGAAACAACTTTCAATAATTTTACACACTCTTTATCTGTGCTTAACCCTAAACATAGATTCCATGAACAAAAGTTCTTTCTTAAAACTGCACGCCTGTGGAACTCTCGTCAGTCTACCTGCTTTCCAGCTGACTACAATATGGCTACCTTCAAGTCCAATGTAAACAAGTTCATGATTAGCCGTTCCCCTCAATTTACCAAATTCACACTTCTAACGATTACTATGATATTGTCCTTTTGACCAATGTACACTCTTTAACGCTTATCCTCGAGTGGCCTCTGGGCCTTGATAAGTGGTGATACCTTTGTAAAAAAAAAAAAAAAAAAAAAGGACACCGTTGAGGTCGGTTAGGGTTTAACACTTCTATTTTCACAAGGTTTCGGCCGATGTCATTTCTGATTTTCTTCACCTTTTTAAAAATTGAAAATCTTTGTCAAACTCAGGAACCTATAAATAAATTTGAATTGAACCCTTTATTTAATCTACAGTTTTTTTGTCAGTTAGCAGAATTGTTCCCTCTATCGAGCTGGAAAAGTACTCACAGCTGAGAGTATCCTGTATCTCTACAAAGCCACCATTCACCCATGCATGGAGTATTGCTGCCACATTTGGGCTGGTGCATCTACCACTAGTCTATCCCTCTTGGACAGCGTCTAAAAAAGTGTTTTCAATCTAATATAGCCCACTTTGTTAACGAAGCTCCAACCCCTGTCCCATCGCTACAATGTTGCATCTCTGTGTCTGTTTTACAAATATTTTAATACAATGAGTTCATCAAAACTCATTGTACTTGTGCTCCCTCGGCGTACATAACCTGACAAACCCGCTTAGCAGCAAAATCACACTCCTTCACTGCGGTCCCTAAATGCTAGAAAACTTTCTACTCTAATAGTTTCTTCCCTTGACTTTGGAATTCCCTTCCTGCTACCTGCTTCCCTGATTGTACTGATATGCAGAAGTTTAAATGTAATGTAAATCAACATCTTGTTAATCTTTCCTAGGCATGATCCTAAATAATAGCCCCTTATGTCCAAGTGGTGATATGCCTTGTCAGGGATGAACGTGAGTAAAAAAAAAAAAAAAAAAAAAAAAAAAGAAACTATTAGTGACGGGACGATTCCAATATTTTCCCAATTCCAATACAATGAGAGATTCTGATTCAGATGCTTTTAAAATCTCCAAATATTTTTCCCCGAATTTCCATAAAAACTCATGCAATATGTGCATATGTATATATATATATATATATATATATATATATATATATATATACACACACACACATATATATATATGTATGTATGTTTCACAAATGTACATACAAGATATGTATATATATATGCATTTCATGTATGTGCATATAGTTTCACAAATGTAAAACTACACTTCGAGATGTGTGTGTGTGTGTGTCGGGGGAGGGGTCTACAGATTTTAGTTTTAATCAATAAATATCCATAGTATATCAGTAATGGAAAATTAAGTTTTAAACAAACAAAAAACAAAGGAATTATTTATTCGTTGAGTTTGGTTTAGTTGCTTTGTATTAGAAAATTATTTTTTTAACCTAATGATTAAGTTTTGAATAACGAAAGGAGAAAAAAAAAATCAATAACATGAATGTTCGTTTGATTTTAGGTCAGAAAGCTAAAATCTTCAGACAGCTTGATCTGGCCGAAAAAAAATGCGTGTGGATTACTTACCGAATGTTGACCATGCAAATGCAAAGCAGACGACAAGAAAACGGACGATGAAGAGGGCAACATTCTGATTTGAAAACATCAGGATGAGACGGCAAATGATAAGCGCGAGGGCCAATGGCGAGACGCAGTATCCGAGGACACAGACGCTTTGGAAGAACGAACTGGAAAAAAAAATCATTACAAAGACTACAATTTTTAGAAAGTAAAAGTTAAACAGTAAAATGTTTAACAGTGATCAAACATTAATAACAAGCAGGGGGGGGGTACGATTTGGCTCAGTTGTAAAATACGCTTAAGTATGATATTTTAATTTGTCCAGATTTTGTATATATATTATTATAAACGTGATTTCAAAAGTAAAAAAAAAAATTGGGGTGCCATCAGCTAGGATAACAGCTGAAATCAAAACTGTAGCGTTCAAATTCGAATGACATCATCACTGTACCAACGGGACACGCATATGAACTGATTAAAATAAACTAAGATGAATGTTCCAAATGTGTAACGATTTTTTTCAATTTTGACCTCTTAAAAATTATTTTAACCCATTAAAGACTATAAAAGGCTTTTTCATAGGAGATAGATTTTGGAAATATGGAGACAGACAAACAAACATAGTGAGTTTTATAAATTAGATCAGCATACGTTTTCTACATATTTTTGTTTTATGCCACTGAAATGCAGATATCGTTTTTTTCATACCCCAACCCTATCAGTTATCTTGGATGTTTTTCCTGTACATGTTGTATATGTTGTACATGTTGTACATGTTCTATATGCTGTACATGTTGTACATGTTGTATATGTTGTACATGTTGTATATGCTGTACATGTTGTATATGTTGTATATGCTGTACATGTTGTATATGTTGTATATGTTGTATATGTTGTACATGTTGTACATGTTGTACATGTTGTATATGCTGTACATGTTGTATATGTTGTACATGTTGTACATGTTGTATATGCTGTACATGTTGTATATGTTGTACATGTTGTACATGTTGTATATGCTGTACATGTTGTACATGTTGTATATGCTGTACATGCTGTACATGTTGTATATGCTGTACATGTTGTATATGCTGTACATGTTGTATATGCTGTACATGTTGTATATGTTGTACATGTTGTATATGTTGTACATGTTGTACATGTTGTATATGCTGTACATGTTGTACATGTTGTATATGCTGTACATGTTGTATATGCTGTATATGCTGTACATGTTGTATATGTTGCATATGCTGTATATGTTGTATATGTTGTATATGCTGTATATGTTGTATATGTTGTATATGCTGTATATGCTGTACATGTTGTATATGCTGTATATGCTGTACATGTTGTATATGTTGTATATGCTGTATATGTTGTATATGTTGTATATGCTGTATATGCTGTACATGTTGTATATGCTGTATATGTTGTATATGCTGTATATGTTGTATATGCTGTATATGCTGTATATGTTGTACATGTTGTATATGCTGTATATGTTGTATATGCTGTACATGTTGTACATGTTCTATATGCTGTACATGTTGTATATACTGTACATGTTGTACATGTTGTATATGCTGTACATGTTGTACATGTTGTATATGCTGTACATGTTGTACATGTTGTATATGCTGTACATGTTGTATATGTTGTATATGCCGTATATGTTGTATATGTTCTATATGCTGTACATGTTGTATATGCTGTACATGTTGTACATGTTCTATATGCTGTACATGTTGTATATGCTGTACATGTTGTATATGCTGTACATGTTGTACATGTTGTATATGTTGTACATGTTGTATATGTTGTATATGTTCTATATGCTGTACATGTTGTATATGCTGTACATGTTGTACATGTTCTATATGCTGTACATGTTGTATATGCTGTACATGTTGTACATGTTCTATATGCTGTACATGTTGTATATGTTGTACATGTTGTATATGCTGTACATGTTGTACATGTTGTATATGTTGTACATGTTGTATATGCTGTACATGTTGTATATGCTGTACATGTTGTATATGCTGTATATGCTGTATATGCTGTACATGTTGTATGTGTTGTATATGCTGTATATGCTGTACATGTTGTATATGCTGTATATGTTGTATATGCTGTACATGTTGTACATGTTGTATATGTTGTACATGTTGTATATGCTGTACATGTTGTATATGCTGTACATGTTGTATATGCTGTATATGCTGTACATGTTGTATGTGTTGTATATGTTGTATATGCTGTACATGTTGTATATGCTGTATATGTTGTATATGCTGGACATGTTGTATATGTTGTATATGCTGTATATGTTGTACATGTTGTATATGTTGTATATGCTGTACATGTTCTATATGCTGTACATGTTGTATATGTTGTATATGCTGTACATGTTGTATATGCTGTACATGTTGTATATGCTGTACATGTTGTATATGCTGTACATGTTGTATATGCTGTACATGTTGTATATGCTGTACATGTTGTATATGCTGTACATGTTGTATATGTTGTATATGCTGGACATGTTGTATATGTTGTATATGTTGTACATGTTGTACATGTTGTATATACTGTACATGTTGTATATGTTGTACATGTTGTATATGTTGTACATGTTCTATATGCTGTACATGTTGTATATGCTGTACATGTTGTATATGCTGTACATGTTGTATATGCTGTACATGTTGTATATGCTGTACATGTTGTATATGCTGTACATGTTGTATATGTTGTACATGTTGTATATGCTGTACATGTTGTATATGTTGTATATGCTGTATATGCTGTACATGTTGTATATGTTGTATATGCTGTACATGTTGTATATGTTGTACATGTTGTATATGTTGTATATGCTGTACATGTTTTATATGCTGTACATGTTGTATATGTTGTATATGCTGTATATGCTGTACATGTTGTATATGTTGTATATGCTGTACATGTTGTATATGTTGTACATGTTGTATATGTTGTATATGCTGTACATGTTGTATATGCTGTACATGTTGTATATGCTGTACATGTTGTATATGCTGTACATGTTGTATATGTTGTACATGTTGTATATGCTGTACATGTTGTATATGTTGTATATGCTGTACATGTTGTATATGCTGTATATGCTGTACATGTTGTACATGTTGTATATGCTGTATATGTTTTATATGCTGTACATGTTGTATATGCTGTACATGTTGTACATGTTGTATATGCTGTACATGTTGTATATGCTGTACATGTTGTACATGTTGTATATGCTGTACATGTTGTATATTCTGTACATGTTGTACATGTTGTATATGCTGTACATGTTGTACATGTTGTATATGCTGTACATGTTGTATATGCTGTACATGTTGTATATGTTGTACATGTTGTATATGTTGTACATGTTGTATATGCTGTACATGTTGTATATGCTGTACATGTTGTATATGCTGTACATGTTGTATATGCTGTACATGTTGTACATGTTGTATATGCTGTACATGTTGTATATGTTGTACATGTTGTATATGCTGTACATGTTGTATATGCTGTACATGTTTTATATGCTGTATATGCTGTATATGTTGCATATGCTGTACATGTTGTATATGCTGTACATGTTGTACATGTTGTATATGCTATACATGTTGTATATCTTGTACATGTTGTATATGTTGTATATGCTGTACATGTTGTATATGCTGTACATGTTGTATATGCTGTATATGTTGTATATGCTGTACATGTTGTATATGCTGTACATGTTGTACATGTTGTACATGCTGTACATGTTGTATATGTTGTATATGTTGTACATGTTGTATATGTTGTATATGTTGTATATGCTGTACATGTTGTATATGTTGTACATGTTGTACATGTTGTATATGCTGTACATGTTGTATATGCTGTACATGTTGTATATGTTGTACATGTTGTACATGTTGTATATGCTGTACATGTTGTACATGTTGTATATGTTGTACATGTTGTATATGCTGTATATGCTGTACATGTTGTATATGTTGTATATGCTGTATATGTTGTACATGTTGTATATGTTGTACATGTTGTATATGCTGTACATGTTTTATATGCTGTACATGTTGTATATGCTGTACATGTTTTATATGCTGTACATGTTGTACATGTTGTATATGCTGTATATGTTTTATATGCTGTACATGTTGTATATGCTGTACATGTTGTATATGCTGTATATGTTGTATATGCTGTACATGCTGTACATGCTGTACATGTTGTATATGCTGTACATGTTGTACATGTATATGTTGTATATGTTGTACATGTTTTACATGTTGTATATGTTGTACATGTTGTACATGTTGTATATGCTGTACATGTTGTACATGTATATGTTGTAGATGTTGTATATGCTGTATATGTTGTATATGCTGTACATGTTGTACATGTTCTATATGCTGTACATGTTGTATATGCTGTATATGTTGTATATGTTGTATATGTTGTACATGCTGTACATGTTGTATATGCTGTACATGTTGTATATGCTGTACATGTTGTACATGTTGTATATGCTGTACATGTTGTATATGCTGTACATGTTGTACATGTTGTACATGTTGTATATGCTGTACATGTTGTACATGTATATGTTGTAGATGTTGTAGAAGTTGTATATGTTGTGTATGTACATGTTGTACATGTTGTACATGTTGTACATGTTGTTGGCGAAACAAACCATGTGTCATCAACCTGCGGCCATTCCATTTCTTTTATTCACTCACAGTGAATATTCAAAATTAAGATTTTGTTTTTCCGAGGGTTCAGAAAAATACTCTATTGGGGGAAGCAACTAATATGTGAGATGAAGTTGAAATTATCTAAACTTATATAAGACTAGCAGGCCATCTGGCATTGCCCAGTTGTAAAATAAACTTAAATATGTTACTTTGATTAATGCAGATTTTGTATTTAGTACTGTATTATATTGGACCCAAAATATACAGTAATGATTTAGAAAGTTTAAAAAAATTACTTGTGCACCACCACTGAGAATCAAAACCAAAATGTTTACTTTATGATTTACTTTTTCCTTTGACATTAATGCCCGAACTATGAAGACATGTTTGCTGCAAGGCTAAAAATTAAAATATAAACCAATAGCTATTACGTTGCGCATGCATATTCGTAATGCTGTTATTCGACCTTCACCTGGCAAATCTCATTTTTTTTTATATTTTCACACTTTTGCACTAATTTTCCCTGACTAAAACCCAAATATAAAGTTTTGCATGGGTTCGATATCTTATATATTAAGTTTCATGTCTATAGACCAAAAACTGACAGAGGAGTTTGGTAGGTAAAATTGTTTAAACAAATATATATATGCATACATAAATATATATAGAAAGAGGTTTGTGATTACTATAACCTTTTTACGCTAATACTATGCAAGTATAAATCATGTAGAACAACTGCATTAATATAATTACACGTAATAGTTAACTGAAGATGATCAGCCCCCGATTAAACTGAAAAAAAATAGTGAATTAATTAAAATGAATGTTTAAAAAAATATGCAAATTAGCTAGATCTTTTGCAGATGAATGCAATTCCACAACCCGTATATAACAAAGTTGTATTTCCTTTTTAAATTAATAGAAAAAAAAGTTTTTTAGATGAATATCAATACACAAAAAAAAAATTATGTATATTTAAATTCAGCACCATAGAAAACCACTATATAGACATACATATCAAGTTTTTGAGTAATATGAAAAAAGAGCTCCAAAATTGCTTGTTTTTTAGTCCTAAAAGTCCCAGAAGGATGTGAACCAGAATTTTGCCAGGGTCACCCATACTGAATTTATATTAACAATGGCCTCCACATTTTGGCCAAATTTCAAGAAAATCTAATGGATGGATCAAACACTATGGGGCAAAAAGTGGCATTTTTTACCTCTTTTGAGTCCCTGGGGATGCCAAATCCCACTGTAAATGGATAACAGTGCAGTTTCAGGCCTTGACACATGTATATTTGAGTTGACTACTTTGAAAAACCACTATATAGTGAGACATATCAAGTTTTTGTTGAGAAATATGAAGAAAGAGCCATAAAAAGGGGCATTTTTAGCACTGAAAGTCCCTGGGGACGCGAACAGAATTTTGTCAGGGTCACCAATACTGGATTTATATTAAGAACAATGGGCTTCACATTTTGGCTAAGTTTCAGAAAAATCTAACAGATGGATTAAAAGTTATGGTTCAAAACATGTCATTTTTGGCCATTTTGGAGCATTTTTTACCTCTCTTGAGCCTGTGGAGTTGCAACGGGAATTTTCGCAAAAAATGTGCACATCTATTTAATGAAATACAATTTGTGGCAAAATTTCACGAAAAAGTAAGGAACGGTTATCTGGCAACTGTCCAGAATAACGGACGCACGGACGCCACTTAAAACGTAGGTTCCTCTCCGATAAATTGGGGAACCAACAATTTTTCTTTCAATCAAAATAGCTGCGAGTGCCTGTGCGACCAAAAAAAAATAAAAACTTAGCCTCGGTAGGCAGGCTTGAACCTGAAATGCGAAAAAGGAAAAGAAGGGAAAAACGTTACTGGCAAACACTTTTGCCCACTGGGCCACAGCGACTTACAACATCATGACCAAAATGTTTTCAATTTGCATGACTTGAGAAAATGCTGGATCAAAAAGTGACCCCTCCTTGCAAGAAATGGTCCAGTTGATCACCAAAGAATTAATCCTTTTTTCAAATTTTCACATAGGATGCATCGTTCTTTCAGATGGTATTCGTTTCAACCCGGTCAGATGCAGCTGACAAAAGTTTTTAGCAGACATACGAGCACACAAACAAACCATCGTTCGAGATTTATATAATACTAGCAGGGGTACCCGGCATTGCCCGGGTGTTTGTAGGTGTGTGTGGTGTTAAATAAAAAAGAAACCAGGGGGGGGGATGAAACATCAAAAAAAAACGTAAGGCAAACGAACGATGAAAACAGAAAAACGAACACATGAAAAATGGCTTAAATAAGCCTGTTTCGATATTAAAATTTAAAAAATCGGTGGGTACCCGGGTGTTTTTGGGTGTGTGGTTGGGGGTGGATAAGCGAAGTAAAAAAAAAAAACAGAAAAACGAATGTTACGTGAAAAATGGCTTAAATAACACTGGTTCAATATTTAAATTTAAAAATCGAAAAAAAAAAAAAAAAGAAGACATCTCACACCATGATTCGAACCCAAAACATTTAGATAATGAACCAACGCACTAATCAACTGACCTAACGCGATGTACATGAAATTTGTTCAGTTTTTCAACTATTTAAAGTAAATCAGGTCATGACGTCATCTGGCGCATGCGTAGAACCGCTCGTCGTCACGGGAAGATCGTTTTTGTTGACCCCCCCCTGTCGAAAATTGTCGATTTCGGGGTGAAAAATAAAGGTTTTTGGCCAATTTTTCGATATTTTTCGAGCGAAGGATGGGGCTTCGATATGATACCAAGTTTGTGAATTTTCGCCGTGTCTGTCGAAAGTTTTTAGCAAACATACACACATACATTTCCGCTTTTATATATATAGACTAGCGGGGGGGTACCCGGCGTGGCCCGGGTGTTTGTAGGTGTGTGCGTTGGGGGGGGTGATGATCAAAACAACCCTGTTTTTAAAAAAAAAACGTTGGCCGGGTGTTTGGAGGCGTAAAAGAAAAAATAAGTTTTAGTAGGAAAGTTGGCTTGAACCCCAAAACTTTTGACGTGGAGGTGGAAACGAAATGGAAAAAAACCCTGGGACCTAGCCATCTCGGCCACGAGAGAAGAGGGATGAAAAGCATCTTAATTTAACGTTTATAAAATGAAATTGACAGGTGCGAGAAACTTAAGTCGTGTGATGTTTGACCTTGAAACATGACGCGGCTGCAAGCCAGTTTTCGCTTGTTTTATACTGAAAAGCGAAAGATACATGGGACGCTCTAAAAATCTGGAAAAAAATAACGCGTGAAAGTTGGGAAAATTAAATAGACAGGCGATCCCTGTTCATAACTCTTAGATATTATCATTTAAACGTGATATACAAAGTTTTAAGAAGGAATGAGCCGACTGAGAAGTCCAGCGAGAAAAGCCTTTTACAGACATGCACAAAAAGCAAACATACATACATACATTTTCGCTTTTATATTTATATATATACTAGCGGGGGTACCCGGCGTTGCCCGAGTGTTTGTTTCTGGGACGGGGGGGGGGGGGAGTTTTAAAAAATGTTATGGTAGGTAAGTAGGAAGGATCAAACCCGGAGTCATGAGTAAAAGTAGGAAAATAAAGTGTGAAAAAAAATCAGAGTGGATATATATATATATATATATGTATATATATATATATATATATATATATATATATATATATATATATATATATATAATAGTAATCTGTAACAATAAATAGTAATGTATGGTGGTAAGTCGTTTAAAGCTCTCAAACTTTTTACTAGAATTGTTGCATTTTTTTTAACTTAAAAATCTTATGCAAGGGCCCATGGCATAGTGGATAAAGTATTTGGCAAAATTCAGTCATAAATTACACTCCTTTTGAAGAATTCAATCCTCAGTGCGGGTGACATTCAAAATACAATTGCAAATTACTTAAGACTTCTACCCAGGCTGGTGAAACGAGTATGATACTCCTGGGGTTGAATATAGGGCTCCGTTCGAAATTTTGTGCAGATTCCCAAGTTCAACAAGATACATCTGAAGAAGGTCGAAAGAAAGTTGTGAAAATAACATTCAAAATGAAAACAGTAGTCGGAATAATCCAAATAATATGAAGTAGAATTTCTTACTTACATTTTTCCTCCAAGCAGTTTGGAATTGAGCGTCACAATAACAGATCCCGCCCAAAATATGACAAACACTTCTGAAAACTCTGGACCACCAACTTGTTTCTTATCGAGATCTTCAGGTGAACTTTGTAACATTCTGAAAATTAAACATGAACAATTTTCATTAATGTGATTCCGTTTCATTCGTGTTTTACAGCATATCAACCCCCCTTTGAGGTTGTTTAATGCCAGTAAACAACACCTATTGTAAATGACTGAAATACCCCCCACCATTCAATAATAGAATTTTGTTTTCATTTATTATTCAATTCAGTTTACAATTTCAGCCAAGCATATAAAGTTACATTTGCAAAAACTAGTCTGTCAAACAGTTTCAAACACATAGACACAATTTGCAAAATGGAAAGAATAAGCAATTATCGCCTTTTTGACCTCATCTCTGACAAACAGGCATCGACACTACCTTCCGTTTAAATCTTTTTCCTCTTCCATCTCTCTCCTTTTCTTTCTCTTTTTTCCCTGTGGCACATAACATGACGAATAGTGTGCCACACGTTCCAAGTTTGGTTTACACATGCAAACTGACTGTGATGAAAAAAATTCTGCATACTGATTCAGCCTTACCGAGGTAAGCTAAACATTTGCAAAATTATAAACAAACTCTGCAGAGATCAACAAATGCACACGTATGTCATACACACACATGGTTTTATACGTTTTCCATCAAAATATATTGTCTTTAAAAAATGTATAAATATTTTCTACTTGTTTTAAATAAAGTCTATGCTTGTACATATATAAACTCAGTATCTGTTTTTATTAATTAGGGTAGTGTAGCATCTGTTCTGTAATCATAAGAACATCCACCCAAACATTATCTCCTCCTTTTTTGTGTGTGTGGAGGAGGGGGGAATATAGTATTTGTTGTATTGTCATCATCCTATATTCCCAGGGATTACCTTTTTGGGGGAGGGGAGGATAGTGTAGTATCTATTCTGTTGTCATGCGACCATCCTTCCAGGAACTTATGTCAAGAGGAGAGGGGGCAACATAGTATATATTCGTTTGTTATATAAAAACATCATCTGCATATTTTTGCTAGTACAATTAATTGAACGCAAGTTGCTATTTTTATACATGGGGGAGAATCGGATGTTCATGTCTTTACAAACACAATTAGTGTTTATTTATCTTCTCTGCAGATTAAGGATGGATTTTGAAAAGTTAGGTGAAGTGCACTCTGTTCTACAAAAAATTCCTGAAAAACCCAGTCAGCATTACCCAGTAGAAGTGCTTCAGACGATCAGCAACAAACTAAGCCCTTCTCAGTGAGAGAAGATAAAGCCTGGGACAGTGCACCTTCCAGAACTGAACGGAATCATACCTCAGCCCGACAGCAATAAAATCACTGTTGAATTAATGGTCAAAGTTGTATGCCCAACTAGTACAATGGCACCTACTCAAGCTGTGTCAGAGGTCGTTGAATATGAATGTGAGATAGATTTCATAATCTGCAACTGTATCCATTATGCCAGTGTCTTTTTTTGTTTTTTTACAAAGGAGTCACCACTCACAGATAAGGGTTAATGAGTGCATTATAGTCAATGGGACAATATTAGTAGTGGAAATTTGGTAAACTGGATTACTTAAAGGGACGACTCATTCAGAATTTGTTTACATTGGACTTGAAGCTGATCATATTATAGTTAGCTGGAAAGCAGGGAAACGGAAGAGAGTTCCACAGTCATGCAGTTCTAAAAAAAACGAAGCTTTGTTCATAGAATTCATGTTTAGGTTTAGGCACAGATAAAGAATGGGGGAAATTATTGATAGTGGTTTCAGCTAGACGAGTGTTTTTTTTGTGAAAGTTTGGCAAAGGGGACCATAGATTGGAGACCAGATGAGCAGTTGCCATGAAAATAACAATAAAGCAGAGACAGGCTCGCAATGTTTCTTCTGTGGGAGAGAGGTTGCAGGGAAGAGAGAAGGAATATCTTGACAAAGGCTTCCTTTCTAGGGCAATTGCTCTTGACATATCAAAGGCCTTCGACAAGGTATGGCATAAAGGCCTACTTCACAAGATTTCCAGCTACGGTATAACTGGAAATGTTTTCTCAATCATTAAATCATTTCTCTCTGATAGGTTCATAAGAGTAGTGGTCGATGGACAAAAATCAGAGGCCTGCAGTATTAATGCTGGAGTCCCTCAGGGGTCCATCCTGGGCCCAACTCTCTTACTGATATACATCAATGATCTCCCTAAACACATTTAAATCATTCGTTGACATCTATGCTGATGACACGACCATCTACGGCAACACTTAAAAGGCTGTAAATGACAAAGTTCTCTCTGATTCTCTCTCCTCTGATCACAGGCACATGGTTCAGTGGGGGAAGACATGGCTTTAATGCATCTAAAACCAAGCTCCTATCTTTACATCATCAATGCTCTGATCCCCATCTGGCATCAATTGAAATGGATGGCTCTTGTCTAGGAGAAGGCCCATGTTTTGACAAGCTTCTGGACTTGACTTTACTCCTAATCTGAAATGCAACACGTACATCAAGTCTGTTGCCAAGGTCGCTGGAAAGATGGTAGGATCCTTCTACCGTTCCAGAAGATATCTCACTACTGATACAATTCTCTATCTATATAAAAGCCAAGTACGTCCAAGGATGGAATACGGCTGTCATATCTGGGCAGGAGCTGCTAAAAACAGCCTATCCTGCCTTGACAGAGTACAAAATAGACTTCGTGGCTTAGTGGGGGATGCCCCTTTCTCTTCCCTGCAACCTCTCTCCCACAGAAGAGATGTTGCAAGCCTATCTTTGTTTTATCGTTATTTCCAGTGCAGGTGCTCGTCTGAGCTCCAATCTCTGGTCCCCCCTCACCAAACATTTTACAAAAACACCCGTCTAGCTGAAACCAAACAAATTCCTGAGAACCGCCCCCCCCCCTTAAGCAGACACTTTATTAAATCTCAACACTAACATATTGTACATGCGTGGCTTCCGGGCCTTGATAAGTGGTGACTACCTTGTGTAAAAAAAAAAAAAAAAAAAAAAAAGGACACTCCCTACTAGGCTACAAAGTTTATTTTGAATTCTGTCAAGGCAAGACTGTTGTGGATATATTTTTTTGTGATGGCATTTATTTAGGATAGAAAATTTTTCACATAGCAAACCAAAATTGAGTTTGTTACAGCTTATGGGGTCAATCGGCATGCGCAGCTATGAGGTTAGTGGGAGTGAAGTCGAAATTTTGGAATCAGAAAATCCTAACAAATCTGCACAGGAAATGATGGACAGGGGTGGCAACTCTATTAATAAAACTGGCAAGTTGAGATTTTCATTATTTGTCATCTTGTTTTAAAAATAAATTAATGGATTAGAATATTTACAGGATAGGCATTCTGATCATTTTCTTGTTTTTTTTGTTTTGCAATCCAGAATATTTATTCGACCAGGAAGCTTCATTTGCCAAGAATTTCAAATTTTCTAGAAATCCTTCATGATTATTTTTGTTTACTTTCTGCAAAATAATTGTTTTTTTCTTTATTCCCAAATTCAAGTCAATATTTTTGTTTAGCAATTGTTGTTTACTTTTTCAATTTTCAAAACACAAAATAATACTTTTTTACTAGTTGTTTCTGTACAGTTTAAAAAAATACACGCAAAGACGGTTGGAAGTTACATTTGAAAATTATTTCTTGCTGCTTCTTTGTTGTAAGAACGAAATTTAAAAATCCAAATATTGAATTTAAAGTAAAATCAATCATATCTACTTAACTGTCATGTCATAGTAATGAAAATATCCCAAAATTATGAAACATGATTAGGTAGAAAATTAATTATTAATGAAAATAGTTTTGAGTTTTGCTAAAACAAAAAACAGAGTTCAAATCGTGACAAGGGAGATAATTATTTTCTGAAAACTGAAAATCTTAAGCCAATTTAGCAAAACTCAATTTTCACTGTCTTTGAAAATTTAGATAATAACAAAGAAAAAATTAAAGAACGAGGAATTTGATATCACTTGATTGTCTCACCGTACTTACCTCCCCACAAGGGCAGAGTTAGCCACAAAGTCGGTTTTTAATATGAGGAAAAAGCACTTGTATCCCCTCGACGTAAATAAAGCAGACAAGCAGCAAAATCCCACTCCTTCACAGTAGAGATCCCTAGATGTAAGAGAGCCTTCTACTCCAGTAGTTTCTTCCTCAGAACTGCTAGACTTTGGAATTCCAGTCTGGATCCCTGCTACCCCAACTGTACTGACATGCAGAAGTTCAAGTGTAACGTGAACCAACATCTTGCTGCCCAACTCCCTACATAGTACCCCTGTAGCTTATGTCCCTGATAGTAGCCCCCTACATCAAAGTGGCAATGTGCCTTGTTTGGGGTGAAAATGTAAAAAAAAAAAATAAAATAAATTTTACTTACAAAGCCATCACCACACAGAGGATCAACGGTCCCCACAAATCCCCTAAAAAACGAATAAAAAAAATATATATATATATTAAATGGCATTTTATTTATATAACAAACATTTTGGAGTTATTTAGTACTAAAAATATTTATAGTAAACGCTTCATTGAATCCAAGTTGCTTTTTACCCACAGTTGGAGCAAGATATTAATGACTTAGATTAAACTACTCAAGCCAGGATTCCGTCAGCAAATTTTGCAAGAGTCAGGAATCACAGCAAGTTATTTTTTTTTATCTAAAAGCAACCACAGTTATAGGTGAACATCTTAGAAAAAAAATCTTTTGAGATTTACAAATCTGTGTTTATAATAGTTTGAAATTAACATTTTAATAATTTAATACAGAAAATTTGAATATTTTAAAATAAATTATAAAAACTCAATTTTTGTAAATTAAAAAACTAAATACTGTCAATAAAATAGAAAATACGAGGAGCATTAAATAAGTTTCCAGGTTTTTTTTTTTTGTACAGGCATTTAAAATTGTTGTAGACTCTTGAAAATTCAGTACGTTAATGTCATATATATTATGAGATGACTGACCAATTTTTATGATTTCAGATTCAAATGAACAGCTACAGCTGGAATTGGAATATACCCTACTAAAGCCCAATTGTCACAGCTGGTGAATTTAAAAAATGCAATCTGGATAAGAGGACACTTTAGAAGAATAATATGCAATAAAAATTCTGTTTTAAACTTGGTAAAAATACCACAGAAACATGTGGAAGGCTTCAGACTGCTTTTGAACCTTCTTACAGTTTTTTAGTGGCATAAGAGATTCAAGGAAGACAAGGAGTCTGTGAGGGATGGTGAGAGGTGTGGAAGGAGTTAATGAAGGAAGAAAACCAAAGTTGATTGGCCAAATAAAGAATTTCATGGACAAGAACCGTCCTGAGTCTACAGAGACAATAAGTGCACAGTTTGATGTCAGTGTGGGAACTGTGCACACAATTATTTATGAGGAACTGAAGATACGAAAGATTTGAAAAAAATTTGTCCCAAGAGTGCAGTCCAAAATGCCATCCTTGTCAAACTATTTGACCAAGATGGGCTTGAAGACAGTTCCTCACCCTCCCTATAGTCCAGACCTTGCTCCCTGTGACTTTTAGTTATAACTTAAACTCAAGGAAAACCTTAGAGACTGTTGTTATGAGACAATTTAGGAGATAAAAGAGTCTGTGACAAGAGTCATTGACATTCTCACACAAGAAAACTTCCATAAAAAAGTTGTTGAAAGTGCAAGTGCATTTGCAGCCAGAGGAGATTACTTTGAAGGGGACTAGCGCTTCACGTGTGTACTATCGATAAATGCACCCATATAAAAAAGTCAAAAGAAACTTATTTAAGACACCTCGTATGTTAAATGTTGAAAAGAACAATTTTTTTTATCATCTCAAAGAAAATGTTAGTTATTGAAGAAATTACAGTTAAACTCATTGATTTAAATAATTTATTTTTAATTGAAAACGAAGAATGAATTGTTGATCTTGCCCAAAGAAAAGGTTTCCTCATCAACAAAATAGAAATTGTATTTGTAAACAAATTGCGACACGTTTGGTCGTTTTATTTTATGGCATATCAACATTTTTTGCAGAAATTCCAAAACTTTTTGTCATTTTGGAAAAAAGTTTGTATGCTTCCATTTCTTTTTACTTAAAATATCCGTGTTGTTTGATTTGCTTGTTTTACGGCATATCAACCTTCTTTTGTGTTATTTAATGGTAAATCTTCTTTTGTGTTATTTAATGGTAAATCTTCTTTTGTGCTATTTAATGGTAAATCTTCTTTTGCGCTGTTTAATGGTAAATCTTCTTTTGCGCTATTTAATGGTAAATCTTCTTTTGCGCTATTTAATGGTAAATCTTCTTTTGCGCTATTTAATGGTAAATCTTCTTTTGCGTTATTTAATGATAAATCTTCTTTTGTGCTATTTAATGGTAAATCTTCTTTTGTGTTATTTAATGGTAAATCTTCTTTTGTGTTATTTAATGATAAATCTTCTTTTGTGTTATTTAATGATAAATCTTCTTTTGTGCTATTTAATGATAAATCTTCTTTTGTGCTATTTAATGATAAATCTTCTTTTGTGCTATTTAATGGTAAATCTTCTTTTGTGCTATTTAATGGTAAATCTTCTTTTGTGCTATTTAATGGTAAATCTTCTTTTGCGCTATTTAATGGTAAATCTTCTTTTGTGTTATTTAATGGTAAATCTTCTTTTGTGCTATTTAATGGTAAATCTTCTTTTGTGTTATTTAATGATAAATCTTCTTTTGTGTTATTTAATGATAAATCTTCTTTTGTGCTATTTAATGGTAAATCTTCTTTTGTGCTATTTAATGGTAAATCTTCTTTTGTGCTATTTAATGGTAAATCTTCTTTTGTGCTATTTAATGGTAAATCTAGTAATTTTGGAAAAAAAAGTTTGTATGCTTCACATTCTTTATATCTTTATTCATGGTGCTTGGGTTGGCTGTTTTGCAGAGGAAAATTGTTTTTGTTTTTGATTGTGTTGAACATGATTGAGTTTTCCAAAGAGAAAGAAGAAAAAAACAATCAAATTAATGCTTCGTGCATTTTAGACCAGGAAACCAATATCTTCAGACAGCTTGATCTTGTAACACCAGACTCTTCTTTTTCATCAAATGATATTTTTGTGAATAAAAATATGAGTCAGTTCTGTTTTTTTATTAAATTTTGTATCAGCTGTTCCTAAAAAAAAATTACTTGGAAGTCTTCTTTTTTTCATTTAAACTAGGCTGGGTTTTTTTTTCAACATATTCAGATTTTGTTCTTAAATGTAAGTTTATTTTTAACATATTAAAATTGTATATTACTGTTTTTTATTGTAATCCTTATGAAAACTTGGATTTATAAGACCAAAAAATCCAACCTTAATCACCCTTCAAGGCCTGTGACGCAGTGGATACAGGTGTTGAGTCTTTACGGTTCCAGGTGAGCATTGTCTGAAGATAGCGGTTTCAATCTTATCCAAAGCCAGTGAGACAACAGCAACTATGGAAGGTAGAAATTACTGGGGATACAGTTAAGAGACTTAGCATTTCTATCCAGTAGCGGTTAATCACCTAAGAAGGCCAGAGGATGAACTGTCCGAAACATGGTAAAACAACAACTATAAAGATGAGGATAACAGTTTGCAAATAAAATGAATACATATTTAAATTAGTCAGGAAGCCAGTATCTTCGGACAGCCTGATCTGGTAGCACTAGATGGCCTAACAAGTATTACCACACCAGCTGCCATTGCTCCCAGGCCAATGTGGACCCAGGAGCAATGGTAACTAAGAGGTAACTCCAGATTCCTGACACCTCCCAAATGGAACCTCACCACTGGATATCTTAAGGGCATATCAAAGACAGGTATTTATGGACGACTTGTTGTAGGGGATGTGCAGATTGAGAACCATTTAAAGTATGTCACGCATCAGAAAATATTGTAACGTTTTAAATAACGAATGCTTACATTCTCGCAGCAGCATTTCACTTTGCTTTGGATAAAGCACATGGAAGAATTTCACACCTACAGCCTTCAAGTCACGTAACTAGAAAAAAATAAAAATAAAAAAATATATAGTCAAATATTTTTTTTTTTCACAAATAATGGAGACTATCTTACGATTGAATTTTATGACAATATTAGTGCTAGGAGTTCATGCACCACCTGCCAATAAATAACGTGGGGGACTTCACAGGGAGCATATTGTTTGTACACAAATCAATGTTAACAGTTTACCACAATCAACAAAATACAATTGGTTAAACTTTTATAATAAAACGGATTATTCATTAAAATACATACAGCATAATTAATATTTTGGATTAGCAAAATTTTAAGGATAACACAATGTTTTTATTCATCTGAATATTATTGATTAAACTAAAAAGAACAATTTAGAAAAGTAAAATTGTGACGTGCTTGTAGGATATCTTTATATACTTTTATTATGGTCCATATGTTGTTGTTGTTGTCTCTTATCTTAGTCTATTTGCAAAAACACAGTTTATTTAAATTGAGGAGGTTTTATATGCCTGGGAGATATACATAGTCCGAGGTTGCAGACAATCATATATATATTAATTCCCTAAAACCTCTGGCCTTGATGGAGGGCAGACTAAAACTTGCTGCTATGGTTCCAAATTATCTGAAATAACAGCAAGACTGGATTCCAAATATTTCTCATATCTTATATATCCTCTCTTTTGAAAATAGGGTACGATTATGAATATCTCCAATATCAAATAATCCTTAGACACTGAAATTTATGTATGAAAACTAAAGAGGGGAGATATAACATATGAGAAATATTTGGAATCAAGTCTCCCCTTGCTGTTATTTCAGATCATTTAAAACCATAGCAGCAAGTTTTAGTCTCTCCTCAATCAAGGCCAGAGGTTTGGGGGAAATATCAGATATTTTGTAATTCATGTGCTCCATAACTATGCTTCAAAACTAGGAAAACAAATGACTATAATTGAAACATTTTATGGCTGTATAAAAGTTCCGAAAATAGGCTCTGGATGATCGATGATCCCCTTAATATGCGACCTTAAGGGCAAATGTAACACAGCCCACTACACAATTCAGGTCATTATCTTTCCAACGAGCCTCCATTGTTAAATTCTGATCAATAGTCGCTAAGACTTGGAACTTATAAAATTGAAAAAAAAAAAAGGTGGTATATCTATATATGAATATATCAAGACTGATAGCCAAATTGAATACTGAAATGCTCATATCTTTGGTTCTATGTGACGAAACTACATGAAAATTTGCAGGCTTTTTGAAGATTTTAATACTATTCTATGATTAAAATTTTATGACAATTGGTAAAAAAGAACGTATTTTCAAACCAATAAAATATTCCCAAATTTGTTTACATTTGTATATATAGTGTCCTGGCAGGCGAGCTTTGGTTGTCTTCCCTGTGACCTTGCCAGGCCACTAATACATACATACATACATACATACATATATATATATATATATATATATATATATATGTGTGTGTGAGTGGGCAAAAAGTGTTTGTTTATGAAGTTAGTATTTACCTTCCTCTCTCTGTGGGAAGCCTGGTAGAGGCACCTCAGGCGATTAGAAAAAAGAGAGAAGGTAAAGTCTTGGAGGGTGGGCCTCCTCGAATTGCACAGGAAAGAGAGCAAGCCATCCTCAAAAATGATCTAGACTCTTAATGAAGAGTTCAAGAAACGTTGTGTGATCAAATCTAAATAAGGGAGATAACTTCAAATTACGAAAAGTTATATTAAATGACCAATGCTGTTAATAAAGGGGAGATTACTCACTCTTTATGAATGCTACAAAAACAAGATTACATTTACAAAGCGGGGACGCCGAAAACGTATACAACTTAGAGACTTTTAGCGGTTGATTGCCTCTTAGCTCAGATTTTAATACAGAGTCAAAAATTAGGAAAACAACCTTTTATCAGCTATGTAAAGAAAAAGTAATTTAAACAGAAATATAGTTTGTTATGGATCTAAGGAAGATAACTCCATTTTACTAAGAGATTTTTTTTTAGAGAGAATTTAGGAAGTTGGAAGGTGTTTCTACTTTTTTTTTATTTTATTTTTGTGTAAATGTTAACCTTAAAACAAAAAACAATTGTTAACAATTAAAAAAGAATGGAAGTATGTTATAAAGAGTAGGTTACATCTACTTTATCTTTTGCAATATTTTCATTCTTTGTTTTTTTAATTTAAAAATCTTAACATTTATTTCTTAATAAAAAAATGCAGTAAAAAAAAATTTGTGTCGTAGATTTCTTTAATAAAAACTCCACTTCCTTTGCTACTATTGTCGCATTTCCTTTCTTTTTAGTAATGATAAAGACTATATTTTTGTGTTATTAAAATCAAACTATGTGATTTTTTTTTTAAATTGTTGCAACTTCTTTTTCTCTTGTAATCTTTTCATTCTTTGTTTTTAGGGTGAACATTTATGAAAAAAAAAAAATAGTCTCAGCTTTCTTTTCTTATAATTTCTCAACGTTGCTTGGTTTCAACATCCGACATTTTTGTTTTTTTCTCTTAAAACAGAGTTATCCCTCTTAGAGAAATGGCGAATTATGCAAAAGCGCCATAACGTTTTCATTGGTTGTTTTTGTTGGCTAATCAGAAAATAATTTAAAATTGTTATCTCAGTGTTTCATTAATTGTAATAAGTATTCATGTTTTCTAAAAGAGTGTTTATACTTATTAGACGTCAAACTCAATAACTACTTAACCATAACTTTCAAACGCTTTCAGGATCCCAAGTTGGCTCTTCAACGTATGTTTATTTCATTTAGTCTAACAAAGTTAGATCTTTTGCATTTAATGTCCTTTTAACACAAATAACAAAAATTTTTAAATAACTTTTTTTTAAATTAAATTTTAAATAAACAACATTTTATTTAAATAAAATTAGGAAAACAACACTTTTTGGTACTTTTCTATAACGCATTATTGTTGGAGGTCAAAAACTCCATTTTATCAATAGATTCGTTCATTATTTAATTCGAGAATTTATGACACTGAAACCAACGCAACTTCGAGGAATTGTTAGAAAAGAAAGATGTGACTTTTTAACACGGGGGGGGGGGGGGGTCATTTTTCAATAACAATTTAACAAGAATTTACCCCTCACCTCCAGACCAAATTCCAATAATTTAAACATCTTCATACAATTAAGAAAAAAGGTAAAAGAGGGTGAAACAAAAATGAAAGAAAACTTCTAAAATACACCGGGTAGATTACAGTTAATATATATATATATATATATATATATATAAATAAATAAAAGTGAACATGTGTGTGTCTGTGTACATTTCCCTATGCAATAACTGTCAATTTTTAGTCTACAGACTCGAAATTTAATATACAGGGTACTGAGATTTGGGAAAATCTTTGTGATCGGTTTTCGGCCATAAATTTGGCAGTTAAGGGGTCAAAGTTCAACGATTTGACCTTTGAGAACTCTCCCAAACTCCTCCGACAATTTTGGGTCTACACACTTGAAATTTTAGATATAGGTTCCTTGGACATGGATCTAACTTAATAACTTAGTTTGAGCACAAAACAATAAATGTTAAGGGGTCATAATAGAGGTCAAAGTTTAAAAAAATTGACTGTTTTTTTTTTTTTGCTCAGCATACACCTCCAAACACCCGGGCAACGCCGGGCACCCATGCTAGTATATATATAAAAAGAGGGAAAGATATTGACGATAGAAAAATATATACTGTTACATATAGATTTATTAATCAATTTAAAATAAGGGAATACAATAAAAGGTGTCGCTGTTATCAAATTGATGAATACATCTACATGCAACAGTATATATTTTTCTATTGTCGATATCTTTCCCTCTTGTATCTAAGCTCCACATTTTTTTTTTTTGTTTTTTACAAAGGAGTCGCCACTTATTAAGGCCCGGAGGCCACTCGAGGATAAAGGTTAATGGTATACAGTAGTCAGTCGGAAAATATTATAGTAATCGTTAGTAGTGGAAATTTGGTAAATTGGATTACTCAAAGGGATGACTCATCAAGAACTTTTCACGTTGGACTTGAGAATGACTATTTTGTAGTTAGTTGGAAAGCAGGAAAACGGAACAAGGTTCCACAGGTGTACATTTCTAATAAAGAAGCTTCATTCATGGAATCTATGTTTAGGTTTAGGCACAGATAAAGAGTGGGGAAAATTATTGATATTGGTTTAAGCTAGACAAGTGTTTTTCGTGAAAGTTAGAGCAAGGGTACCATAGATTGGAGCTCAGACGAGCAGTTGCCATGGAAATAAGGATAAAGCAGAGATAGGCTTGCAACGTCTGTTCTGTGGGAAAGAGGTTGCAGGTAAGAGAAAAGGGCATCCCCCACTAGGCTACGAAGTCTATTTTGAACTCTGTCAAGGAAGGATAAGCTGCTTTTAGCAGCTCCTGCCCAGATGTGGTAACAGTACTCCATCCTTGGACGTACTCAACTCTTATACAGGTAGAGAATTGCATTAGCAGTGAGATATCTACTGGAGTGGTGGAATGATCCCACCATTTTTCCAGCAGACTTGGCAATGGATTTGATGTATGTGTTCCATTTCAGATCAGGAGTAAAAGTCAAACCCAGAAGCTTTTCAGAACATGGAGCCTTCCAAGACAAGAGCCATTCATTTCAATTGATGTCAGACGCGGATCAGAGCATTGATGATGGAAAGATAGAAGCTTGGTTTTAGATGCATAAAATTAACCAACCACCGCTTTCCCCATTACACCACATGATTAAGATCAGAGGAGAGAGAATCAGAGAGAACTTGGTCATTTACGGCCTTTGAAGTGTTGCTATAGATGATAGTGTCGTCAGCATAAATGTCTATGAATGATCTTAGGATGTGATCTGGAAGATCATTAACGTAGATCAGGAAGAGAGTTAGGCCCAGAATAAACACTTGAGGGACTTCAGCATTAATACTTTGAGGATTGGTTTCTTTTGTGGAAAGCAACCATTTATTAAGTCGCCTAACAAGGACTTTTGGTTTTAACCGATCATTTGTCTGAAACAGTAGCATGTCCAGTGTCGCAACCATGTAAATTTGTTTATATTAATAAAAAATATATCTTGCTCTTCTTTTATTCAGCACTCTTACCTCGTTAAATTCATTAGCTATCAGTCCTGAATACCTTTAATCTGGTATATATATATATATGAGAGAGCGAGATACATATAGTTTTTAGATTTGTATGGCTAGATTTCCTTTCTCTTACCTATTTGTCTATCTGGTGTCAAAGGTAATTAAGCTTATTTTTTATATACATCTTTATCCATATAGAATTTATCACAGAATAGTTCTTAAGAATGTTTTAACAATATTATTATACTTATTATGTTATAATAATCCCTATTTTAGTCACCTAAATTCGTTTGACGTACAAGTCTTGTTTGCGTTCGACAAAACGTTTTATTCTCAAAACAGTGATAGAAAAAAAAAAAAGGGGGTCAGGTTCATGATCCATCTTAATAATCAGCATTCTGTTCCTTCTCTCTCGTCTCCATTTGCAATGCCTCCATTTAGTCTCAAGAGACAATGGATACCTTTGTAAAGGTAGTTGCATGTGTAATTATAAAGCAAGGGTTGCACAATCCCTAACCTCTTCGGAATCAGCACTGCTCGAGTCCAATGGCAAGGAAATGTGCAAGACGACTGGAAACAATGCCGAGATAAGCGGAGAGCACATACAGCACCTGGAATTCCCAAATAGTCACTCATTTTAGTAGTGACCAGGCTCAACTTTGCTTAACTTTGGTGATCTTACAGGAACCGGTGGGTCAACATGAATTATGTTGTATGCCACCACCATTGTAATTCTCTTCTCGTTCTCTTCCCAACTTGTAGCAATCTCACATGGAGGAGATAGATGTCACTGCTGTGGAGCAAAAACAAATGTCTTTTTATACTGTCACTTCAAACCAAAATAGCACCTAAATTTGCATTTATCTCCTTATTTTTCATATAGGACGGGTTTTGGGTTCGAAAGCCAGCACTTCTTTCCAGAAGGCACATGCCAACCATTGGTGCTTATTGCTGTGGTTATTACATAATGTTAATTTTTTTAAATTTATATATTAGTAAAATACTAACTGGATTGTGATTACCTTTTTTTTGTTATTGAGAAAATGGTATTTTTTTTATCGAAGAGTTATTAATTTAACGCCTGTTCTGTTTTTAAATCTCTAAAACAGTTACATGGTAAAAAGCTGATAATCCTCATTTTATATTTAACAATTAAAGCTAAAGTTTCTTGTTTGTATTTTTTCACTGTTATATCATTAAATTTCCTTTTGTAATTGTAAATTTTCTACTAGTAAGTTGGCTTATGCATGTGCCAAGTCTGGGATACGTTTAATTTAGTATCCCCAGGAATTCAAACTGCATTTTCTTTATTTTATCTTTTTTTATAAAATACTTCCTTAAACTATAGATATATATGTATCTGGTAAGTGTTTGTTTGAGTTTCAGTCTATGCCCCCCCCCTCCTTGCCAAACTTTCACAAAAAACATTTGTCTAGCTACAACAAGATCAAAGTGTAGTATCTGTTCTTCAGATGCTGCACTTCCATTTCTTGTTCTCTTTCAGTGGAGGAGAAATCCTTCACGACTGAGACAATTTTTATTTTTGTACCTTTTCTCCACGTAAAAAAACGACCCTGGTGTCTAACTCTGTCCCGTGGGGGAGGCATTGTAAATAGGTGCAACAACCACCAACAGTTTCCCCTCCCCTCTCTTTCTGTGCCTAAATCTAAATGCAAATTCCATGAACAAAGGTTCTTTCCTAAAACTGCTCGCTTGTGGAACCATTCCACTGACCTGCTTTCCAGCTGACTACAATATGGTCATCTTCAAGTTCAATGTAAACAAGTTCTTGTTGAGACCCCCCCCACCCACCAAATAATCTATTTCTACCTCATTTCCACCACTAACTATTAATATGCTGTTGTCTCAGTGACGACGATACATGCATTAATCCTTATCCTCAAGTGGCCTTTAGGCCTTGATTAGTAGTGACTCCCATGTAATATATATATGAGATTATTTTTTTGAAAAAAACGTTTTTCAGCATGCGATTGACAGGAGTCGTTTGTAAAAATCAAGGATAATCAAACTGTTTGATCCTGACATCTTGAACAAACACACCTTGCATCATAAGATACAAGAGTTTTTTAACAATGATATAAATATGCAGATACTGATTTCTCAGAGGGTGTAAGAGGGGATTTGTATTTCTTGATAGAAAATAAATTCAAAATGAATCTTACAATTGTGTCTTTGACAGGCTCATCCAACGTAGACATGACATCTTCTTCTTCAGATTCAAAAGATTTTGGAACCGTGATATCTCCTTCCAAAGGAACATCATTTAAATTTAACTCGTCCTGAAAAAGAAAAAAAAAAAGAAAAAATAGTCAAAAAAATAAATTAAATAACAAGCAAGCCACATCACAAAATTATTTCATGAAGTTAAAATGAAAAAGTTGGAAAACCGAGTAATACTGTAATGTTTTTTTATTAAATGGAAAATGAAAATCATTTTTTCTTTTTGTCTGAGACTTTCAGTGAAATCCACCTGAATCCTAATATGTAATACATGTTTTTTTCTCTTTTTGGTGGTGGTTAAGTTCATGAGCGATTGCTCTAAAACAAAGTTGAACGTCCAATCTTGTATCAAATCTGACTGACGTACATCACATGGTTAACGCGTACATTTGAATAGGAGTTAACGACATTGTTTGAAAGTCAAAAAAAAAATTTTTTCAATAGAAACAATCATATCTTATGAAAAAATTATTTCATAAAGTTAAAATGAACACATTGGAAAACAGAATGTAATGTACTTTTTTTTATTAAATAAAAAAGTAAAAATTACTTCTGTAAAACTTTTGTTTTGATACCTTGGGTGGAATCCATCTTCCAATGAAAGTTCCAGAAAAAAAACTTAAAGATGATTTTGATTTTTCATTAAAAAAAAAAAATTACAGCGTTACTGTTTTTTAATGTGTTTTAATGTTTATAACATTAGGTAGAAATGCTCCAGAGGACCAACTAAATTTTTTCCTTTTAGAACTTGATTTTTAGATGGTATTTCACTTTTACCTAATGTTATAAACTTTCATTGCAAGTTGGAATCGTTTTCAAACAATTTTTATTTAAAAGAAACAACTGGAATCCAATCCAAGACTCTTAAAGAAATGCCATAAAAGTTTGGAGTATGATTCTTAAATTAAAAAAAAATGATTCTTTAATTAATTTTAAAAAATTTTCATTTTTTAACAGTTTAAAACTTCTTTAATTCAGTTTTTCATACAACAGTTTGAAACACTAAAAACAAATGCAAGACATTTAATTTGAGATGCTAAACATTTAACATTACAAAAACGTTAACAAAATTGTTTGTTTCTTTTAATGAAAAAAATCAAAATAATTCTAAATAAAACTAAATGAAAAAAGTTCAAACTGTTCTAAAAAAAAAAAAAAATATGACAAAAAATAACTAAATAAAAAAAGATTAGTAAAAGGTTTTTAATTAAAGAATCATACTAAAAACTTTTGACAAATTTGTTTAATAAATATTAATTCACACTGCAATTTGCATTGCATACTTTTCCAGAGAATTCATTGTCAAACCCAACTATCAACTTTTTTTTCTTTTAAATAAAAATAAGTTTTTCACAGGAATAAAGACAAAAACAATCATACAAAATAGGGAGCAAAAGTAGCCAAAAAAATGGGTGATCACTGTATGATAATAATAAAATAGAGTTATCTCCCTTAGATCAGTGACGACATATGCAACAGCGCCGGCAAAAGTTATAGTCGTTGATTTGTGGTAAGTCTTTTCGTTAAGAGTCGCACTTCTTTGTTTACAAAGCCATTCGGCGGAAGTGACGTCAGACAAATTTTAATACCGTATATAATTTTTTTAAGCAAATATAAAAATACAAGTTTTGCCAAATTTCTACTTGGTTTCCAGCTTAACATTTTCCTTTAAAATGACGATTTTTATAGGTTTTCAGGTATGCTGAAAACGAATATCGCATTTAAATTTTTCACAAATAAGTAGTTTATCAGATATTACACAATGTGATTCTTTAGGTTAAAAGTGGTGGCCATTGTTGCATGCACAAGCGCGCATATTATTGCCATAATTAATATTCACTATTCCATAGCTAGCCATAAAATATACTGACCCAACAGGTTGCGGGGAGTCCAGTGTATCTATAAAAGTGAGAATGTGTGAGTGTGTGAGAAAGAGGACACTTCTCAACCTATATACTCAATGGATTTTTAATATACAAACTTGAAATTTAGTATATAGGATAATCAGACATGTGGAAAACTTTAAGCAGTTTTCATCTGAGAAACGGGGCTGCTAAGTGGTCAAAATTGAAAAACTGTTACGTGGGGGTTGTCAAATTTTTATCTGTTAGCTGTTTCACAAATGCGCATTTGTGAATGGTTCATATGTCATTTCTAGGTTTGAAAACACTTTTTAAAGATCGTGTCAACCTGACTTAATGGCTATCCTACTTTACTTTAGGTTTTGGTTTCGATTTCAACCCAGGTATTTTCTTCTTTTTTTTTTTCATTTTATTTACAAGAAATGAATTGTTTAAAAAAAAACTTATTACTCACATGCATGTGTCTCAGTTTCTATATGAATTAAAATATAATATCTATGCATATTTTACGACCGGGTAATGCCGGGCGGCCTGCTAGTATAATATAAGATATAATAGGGAGAAAAAAAAATATTGTTTATAATAATTTATACGTTTTTTTTTCATAATTATATTATTTTTGTTTATTTTATTGCATCATGTAATAAATTTATTTTTGATAATTAATAAAACTATACATTTTTAACTTGAAACATTCTTACATTAACGTTTCATCCACTTTAAAATTTAAATATGTGTATGTTAATATTGAATTACATATATATAAGTTGGAATGATAAAACTGTCGCCCTAGAAAAGATGATATGACTCCATTTCCGTTTGATGAAAACCGGTTTTCTTTTTTTTGTTGCAGACCATCTACTAGTTGGCCAGTTGTGTACAAATCCCAAGAGAAATAGGAGCCTTTTATCATGTCTGAAAGTGACACAATGTTCAACAAGCAAGACCAGAGATTTGGCCAAGATCAAAGTGTAGTATCTGTTCTTCAGATGTGGCACTTCCATTTCTCGTTCTCTTTCAGTGGAGGAGAAATCCTTCCCGACTGAGACAATTTTTATTTTTGTACCTTTTCTCCACGTTAAAAAACGACCTTGGTATCTAACTCTGTCCTGTGGGGAGGCATTGTAAATAGGTACACGGCTGTAAAACTCATGCTCTCTACCAATTCAAGTTATGACAACAGGACCATTGCCAGCACCCTCAAAATGCAGATCCAAACAGTTCAACGCTTGACAGCACAGCTCAACACATCGGATGACCCATGGTTATGGTGTTTGGTGTGGTTTCAAGTGAGGACCATATACCATTGCACATCGGCTTGAAAGTCAACATCAAAGTTTATTTGGATGTGCTGAAGAGTGTGGTGATCTCCTAGCATAATCAGGTGGCTGCTGGCAGACTCAGGGTGTGGCAAAAGGACTCAGCACCAGCCCATAAGTACAAAGATATCCAAGCTTGGCTTCAGAAGGAGTGCTACGACTTTGTACCCTTCTCTCACTGGGCCTTCCCTCCTCCCCTGACTTGAACCCGCTTGACTATTTTGTTTGGTCATATGTCAAGAACATCACCAACATGACCTCCCACAACACCAAAGCCAGCCTGATCGTTGCCATCTGTCAAGTATTCGTTGAGCTCTCGCAGATACTTGCAGAAAAGGCATGCTCCCAGTTTTGGACTTGTGTTGAAACTGTGAGTGAGGCTGAAGGAGGCTACATTGAATAGATGTCAGCTCTACTATGTAATCAAGTTACCTGAATTGATTTTTTCAATAAAAGTTTTAAATTAAAGTTGTAGTGTTGTTTTCTTTATGCGGACTAGACACTATTCTCGAGTGTCTAAGGTCTATCTATACAAGGGTTTGGTCAAGACAACGTGGCATGAGTATACTTTCCGTGAAAGTAAACCTTGACTAAATATTCAAAATCTCATAGTATTTACAACCCAAATAAGATCTTGCTACGGCAAACCTACACTGGCTTTTATGAGGAATGATGCATTATTTCCAAGTAGTGCTGCCTCAAATAACAACATGAAGTTGGATAATTCACTAGTGCTCAAAACAACGAGATATTATAAAAAGGCTGACTGGGAAGCTATCAGAGATCTTATCAGAGACGCCCCATGGGGAAATATTTTTTCTCTTCCTGCTGAACAGTGTGCAACCGAGACCACTGAATGGTTCAAAACTGCAATCGAAGCGCATGTTCCCATGCGGAAATTCTATAGCAAGCCCCACTCTCCCCAATGGTTTACTTCGACTTGCGCAACTGCCATTGCTCAAAGGCAGCATGCATTCCGCAGGTTTAACCGACATAAGTCCAGTTCAAACAGACAGAAGTACATAGAAGCTAGAAGTAACGTTAAGAAAGAAATAGCGACAGCTAAGAGGGAATTTACGGAAACCACTAAAAAACGCATCGACGCACAAAAACTAGGAACTCGTGACTTCTGGAAAATCTACAACAGTGTAGTAAATAATGGGCAATCAACAATTCCCCCACTAACTAACAATCACGAGGTTCTTTGCTCAGCAACCGAGAAGGCTAACATGCTTGCCAGTCGATTTGCCTCAAGCTCCACACTGGACCCTCTAAACCACCCCCTACCTCAATTTCCTATGCGGACAGACGCCACGCTAGACGATCTGAAAATCACCCCTGCTCAGGTGCATGCTATCATAAAAAACCTTGACACTTCCAAAGCATGTGGACCCGACCTCATCCCAGCTGTGCTATTAAAAAAGTGCTCAACCGAAGTAGCTCCAGTTCTCTCCAAACTCTACAACAAATGCCTTAATGAATCTTGCTTTCCGAGCTGTTGGAAAACTGCTTCTGTAGTACCAGTATTCAAGAATTCTGGCGAAAGAACTGACCCATTAAATTATCGCCCTATTAGCCTCCTCCCACTTTTTGCCAAAATATTTGAGACCTTAATTAACCATGCTCTAGTCCAGCACCTTACAGATGCTAAACTTCTGACCGACCATCAATATGGATTTAGACAAGCCCGTTCCATGGCAGACATCCTCACTGTAATCTCTGAACGTATATACCATTCACTGGACAAAGCGGGAGAGGGCAGAGCGGTAGCTCTAGATATATCTAAGGCTTTTGACAGGGTATGGCATGAGGGTCTCCTCAGGAAGATTAGATCTTACGGTATCACTGGTAGAATACTTAACATAATTAAATCCTTCTTAGATAAGAGAAAAATCCAGGTTGTCCTCGACGGTCGTACATCTAAACAATATGATATAAATGCGGGAGTGCCCCAGGGATCTATCCTTGGACCTCTGCTGTTCCTGATATTCATAAATGACCTCCCCAACAAAATTGCCTCTGAGATGGGTATATATGCTGATGACACCACACTCTATAGCAGGCACGACAGGAAAACAAATGAACATATATCTAAAGTAATGGCAGAAACACTAGAGGATGACCTCCAATCAGTAGTGGAATGGGGACAAAAATGGATGGTAACGTTCAATGCCACCAAGACAAAACTGGTTTCATTCAATAATTACAAGAAACCTTCTCTACCACCTATAGCAATGGCCAACGACTCTTTATCTGAGAGTACGTCTCTCAAGCTCCTTGGCCTAACGTTCACAGGAAACATGAGTTGGAACAATTACATCGAGGGCATTGCCAGGGTCGCTGCAAGGAAGGTGGGCTCTCTCTACCGTGCTAGAAAACTTCTAACACCCGAAAGTATCCTGTACCTCTATAAGGCCACTATTCGCCCATGTATGGAGTATTGCTGTCATATTTGGGCCGGCGCATCGGCTACTAGTCTCTCGCTCCTTGACAGGGTTCAAAAGAGAGTCGCAAATCTGATAGGCCCTAAACTGGCATCTAAACTTCAGCCTCTGTCCCATCATCGAAACGTTGCATCCCTCTGCCTGTTCTACAAGTATTATAATGGTGAATGCTCTGAAGAACTGCAAGCACTTGTGCCCCCACGACGTGAACACCCTCGACAGACCCGACAAGCTGCAAAATCCCACCCCCACACTGTAGAGATCCCTAGATGTAAAAGATCTTTCTACTCCAGTAGTTTCTTCCCCAGAACTGCTAGACTTTGGAATTCCATTCCAGGTCACTGCTTCCCCAACTGTACTGACATGCATAAGTTCAAGTGCAACGTGAACCAACATCTCGCTGCCCTAATCCCTACATAGTACCCCAGTAGATGTTTCCCCTGATAGTAGCCCCCTACACCAAAGTGGCAATGTGCCTTGTTTGGGGTGAAAATGTAATAAAAAAATAAAAAAAAAAAAAAAAGAAGACTAGATGAATTCTTGTCCTGGAATCTGGTATAGACTATAGACCACAAGATATACTATAACATATTTATACAGTCAATTGCGGAGAGGAAAATTATGTTTGCAATTTCTTTACTAACTTAGGGTTTGATTGGTAAAGGAGAACTTTACTGGAATATTCAAAAATCTACAAATCTCATGTAAAGATTAAGTGTTAGCCTCAGGAAAGGGGTCTCTTGATTTCTGAGAACTCGACTAAAGTAAAATGAAACACCCATGAATATATATATTTTTTTTTTTTCAATAAATATTTTTCTGAATAATTTTTTATATAAGTTTTTTAAATTTTACTTTTTTTAAATTTTTATTCATTATTTAGTAAATGTATTAATGGATTCTTATTTAAAATTTAAATTAATAAACAGGTTCCTGAACAGAAACGTGTCCTCTATCATCAATGGACCTGAAGTAATTTCGTCAGCATTTAACAACGCAAAACTCTTTGCCAAGAACATTGCAGCTAATTCTACACTATCCGATCAGGGTCACCTACACCCCAGATTTCCTCCTCTGACTAAAGACACAGTAAGTGACATACAAATATCTGTGCATGATGTTGGCAAGCTTATCAAAAACCTTGATTTTAGTAAACAACTGGCTTCAATGGCATTCCAGTTATAGTGCTCAAAAAGCTTCAACCGGAACTAGCTCCTATACTTACAAAGCTGTTTAAACGTTGCCTTGAGGAGAAGTGCTTTCCAACACTCTGGAAAACTTCATCAGTCTGCCCCGTATTTAAAAATTCCACGGATCGATTATCTCCCTCGCAATACAGACCAATCAGTCTCCTGTGCATCATGAGTAAGTTGCTGGAATCTGTGATAAACAGAGAAGTGGTCAACCACCTCAGCAACAATAACTTTCTCATCGACATGTAATATGGTTTCTCTTCTGCGAGATCTACAGCTGATGTACTACCTGTAATATCACACAGGATTAGTGAATATCTCAACAGGGGCTTCGTTTCTAGAGCAATAGCTCTTGACATATCTGGACAGGCTTTTGATAGAGTATGGCATAAAGATCTACTTCACAAGATTGCCAACTATGGAATAACGTGAATTTCCACTTAATCATTAAATACTTTCTCTCTGATAAGCTTATAAGAGTAGTTATTGATGGGCAGAAATAAGAAACTCATCGCATTAATGCTAGAGTCCCTCAAGATTCCATTCTGGGCAAAACTCTCTTCCTGATTTTCATCAATGATCTCCCAAATCACATTCTTAGGTCATTCGTAGACATTTATGCAGACGACACCATAATTTATGACAACACTTTAAAGGGCCAGCAATGACCAAGATCTTTCCGATTCTCTCTCTTCTGATCTTGAGAACGTGGTGCAATGGAGAAAAAGGTGGCTGGTTAATTTTAATGCATTGAAAATGGATCACTACCATTCCAATCCTCTATCTGTGAGCTCTAAAATGGAGTACTGTTGACACATCTGGGCAGGAGCTGCTCGGTGCGCCCTATCAAGCCTTGATAGAGTTCAAAACCAGCTTCGAAACCTTATAGGTGATGCCCTTTTCTCTTCCCTGCAAACTTTTTCTCACAGAAGAGATGTTGCAAGCTTCTCTCTGCTCTATTGTTATTTTCATGGCAAGAACTTGATTGGGCTCCAATCCATGGTTTCCCCTTTGCCAAACTTTCACTAAAAACACTCAACGAGCTACAACCACTATAAACGATTTCTCCCACTCTTAATATGTGCTTAAATCTAAACGCAGATTTCATGAGCAAAGCTTCTTACCCAGAACTTGCCGCATGCGGAGCACTGTTCTGCTGGCCTGTTTCCCAGTTAAATACAACATGGTAACCTTCAAATCCAATGTAGACAAATACTTATTAAGCCGTCCCCTTAAATAATCAAATTCTACCCAATTTACACCATTAACAATTATTTCACCACCACTTTACATTCATTAACCCTTATCCTCAAGTGGCCTTTAAGCCTTGATAAGAGGTGACTCCCAAGTAAAAAAATTTTTTAAAAATGTCAATTTTAGAAAATGGCAGCAAAAAAAATAAAGAGTATTTTAGGACTTTTATAAAGCCACAATCCGTCGATGCACAGAATATTATTAAGACATCTGATGCATATGCAACTAGTTTTTCACTTAGACAGGGTCAAAAAAAAAAAAAAAAAAAGTCTCAAATCTAATTCTTTATTAGCAACTAAGCTCTGTTCCATCACTGCAATGTTCCATCCTGTGCCCATTTTACAAGTACTTTAATGGAATGCGCTCTGATGAACTCTTAGCACTTGTGCCCCCCTCGATGTAAATACTCCCACAAGCAGCAAAATCTCACCCCTTCACTGACAAGCAACAAAATCACACTGCTTTACTGCTGAGGCCCCTAGAAGTTGGAAACCTTTGCACTCTAATAGTTTTTTCCTTTGAAATGCTAAACTTTGGAATTCCTTTCCTGTTTGTTTCCGGAATCTGCAGGTCTATACAGTGAAGGGGTGGGATTTTGCTTCTAGATGGGCTAATCATATGCTGACGAGGTACACATACTTGTAAAACTCGCATAGGAATGCAACTTGGTGGCAATGTGACGGATTAGAGCTTGGTTGATAGTGTGGGAGTCATTAAATTGGAGAGTGATTTTTCGACTTATCAAGCATGGTGGTTCTGTAAAGTTTGTTGAAAAGATATAAATGACTTGGAAGTATTGAAAGCCCAACTGAGATATCTCAAAGTTGTCTTCAATGTAAAAATCAATGCCAGTGTGGATAAAATTCATCTGAGAGATGCCCCCCCCCCTCTCTTACTCATTAATTGGCACAAATAAAGCCAGTCGATTTTAATTTGATTAAAATTAAGTTTTGTGTAAAACGAATATTCAAGGATTATTTTGCAATAAAATTCAGAAATTAAAAAAAATGTTTACTTTGAGGAATAAACAAACAAAAAAAAAAATGCATGCTGTTAGCAAGAGAAAGATCCCAAGTATGTGTAAGTATGAGAGACAAAATCTTCTGATTAAACAAAAATATTTTGCCTCCTCCAACCCACATCTTTTGCTCAAAGCATAGAAAGGAAAAGGAAGAGAAAGAAAACAAGAAAAGAGGGAGGAACATGAAGTGGGTGCCATAGAGAAGAAAGAAAAAAAGAAATGCAATCCAGACAAATACGTTGCAGAACAAGTCAATCTTGTAAAATAAAATTAAAAAATAACAAATTATGTATTATTTTCATTGGAATCTTTCGTAGATGAGTAATTTGTATATTTATTTATTTATTTGCAAACTGTTATCATCTTAATAGTTGTTGTTGTTCACCACGTTTCGACCAACTATTTTTCTGGCCTTCTTCAGGTCGTTAACTGCGATGGTATAGGAATGCTGAGTCTTATCTGTATCCCAATTACTACCTTCCATAGTTGTTGTCTCACCACGTTTTGGCCAACTAATCCTCTGGCCGGATTTGAGGCCTGTGGCACAGTGGATAGAGGCATTGAATCTCTACAGTTCCAGGAGGGCATTGTCTGAAGATAGCGGTTTCAATCCTACTCAAAGTAGGCCAGAGGATTAGTTGGCCAATAAACATGGTGAGACAACAAGGCAGTAATTAATGAGAATACAGTTAAGAGATTCAGCATTCCTATCTCATCACTGTTAACTGAAGAAGGCCAGATGAATAGTTGGTCAAATTGGTGAAACAATACAACTATGAAGATGAGGATAAATAAATCGGCAGATTATTGCTGGGGTGGCACCCCTACAGATTCTCATCTTGAGTGTTAGTTTCACAACATTTTGGTCGATGTAACCTCCAACCTTCTTCAGGTGTATCTTGTCAAACTTGGGAATGTTTCTGTTGAACTCAGAAATCTGCACAAAATATTGAATGGAACTCTTTATTTAATCTACGGGGGCTGCATGCTCTTGTTCTGTCAGCCATGACTAGGTAGTTCGAGTGTCGCTCACATCGAGGATGGAATCTTTACCAAAATTATGTGGAGATCCCAAGTTTGACAAGATACACCTGAAGAAAGTCGAAGGTTACATCAATTGAAACGTTGTGAAAAGAACAAGATGAGAACAGTAGTCTGGTTGGTTGGTTAGTTTATTGGGGCTTCACAGCATATCAACCACTGTGGGTCATTTAATGCCAAGCTATGTATTTAGTTGAGATAGTTTTTGTTGGGGTTTTTTTTTTTCCGAGTTATGAACAGTAGTCTGAAGAGTCCATATAAAACAAATAATCAATCTTTATCGCAAAATTCAAAAACATCTTTTTTTTATGAGATGAGAACCGTAGTCCGAATAATTCAAATAATACAAATTCTTTTAGTGTATCTCGTCAAATTTGAAAAACTTGACATCAAACTTGGGAATCTATACATATTTTGAATGGAATGTTTAATTCATGGAGGTAGCTTGCTCTCATGCCATCAGCCATGATTGGATAAAAGTCTTAATTTGCAAGTGTATTCTTAGTATCATCTGCACTGAGAACTGAACTGGATATTTAGGCAGCATTTTTTCTTCTAAGCAAATTTCATCAAATAAAATAAACTTTTTCTGTCTATTAATTCTATTTCTGATCCTTTCAAACTTCCAAATAAGTCTTCACTTCTGGCAGAAACTGACTGATGTGCATAACCAGTTAGATTAATCTATTCCTGATGACGAATCCTGAAGATTAGGAAAGAAAGTTCTTAAACTTATAAATATGGTGATTACATCAGCCAGTTCCTGCCAGAAGTGAAGACTGTTATCCAGAAGTTGGAAAAGATCGGATATAGAATTCATAGACAAAAAACGTCTATTTTATTTTATAAATTATATATATACGTGTGTGTGAAGCTTTTTTTTGGGGGGGGGCCAATTAAAAACAAGGGTAAAAAAGAGAAAAAACCCAAACTCAATACATGCTTTGTATTTTCATGAAAAGCCATTCAAATGTTTAGCTGCAATATCTATAATCTATAATATTATTATTAAAATAAAGTCATGCCTATTGTTATTGAAATGATCATACACTCATGATATCACCTACCTTAATACGTGGTCTACTACCATCACCAGGAACTTTAGGTTCAGTAAAGAGCAACGCTTCCTCCAAACCTTTATCCACCTGGGGAAAAATTGGTTACTTTATTCACAGTATGTGCACGTCTGTTTATCCACAAAATATATCTTGCTGCTTAACTCCCTACTTTGTCCGTAAGCATGGTCTAATTCGCAGTAGGCGCTTACATCACCAATTTTTGTTTGAATTGAATATTGGTATTAAAAAAAAATATTGGTATTTAAAAAAAATATTGGTATCAAAAAAAAAATATTGGTATTAAAAAAAAAATATTGGTATTAAAAAAATATTGGTATCAAAAAAAAAAAAATATTGGTATTAAAAAAAAATATTGGTATCAAAAAAAAAAAAAATATTGGTATTAAAAAAAAAAATATTGGTATTAAAAAAAAAATATTGGTATTAAAAAAAAAATATTGGTATTAAAAAAAAAAATATTGGTATCAAAAAAAAAAATATTGGTATCAAAAAAAAAAATATTGGTATCAAAAAAAAAAAAAAAAATATTGGTATTAAAAAAAAATATTGGTATCAAAAAAAAAAAAAAAAAATATTGGTATTAAAAAAAAATATTGGTATCAAAAAAAAAAAAAAAAAAATATTGGTATTAAAAAAAAATATTGGTATTTAATACAAAATATTGGTATTAAAAAAAAAATATTGGTATCAAAAAAAAAAAAATATTGGTATTAAAAAAAAATATTGGTATCAAAAAAAAAAAATATTGGTATTAAAAAAAAAAATATTGGTATTTAATACAAAATATTGGTATTAAAAAAAAAAATATTGGTATCAAAAAAAAAAAAAAAATATTGGTATCAAAAAAAAAAAAAAATATTGGTATCAAAAAAAAAAAAAAATATTGGTATCAAAAAAAAAAATCTATTGATTTATTTCAACATTCTATTTTTTTTTATCATTTTGTTCTAGCTAGGGATGGAGCATCCTATTAGATACCAACAATTCACCCACTGTTTCATATATTCCGACAGAGATCTATTGTTTGTATTGGTTCACCAAGTATATTTGCCAGGTATTTTTTTTTTTTTTTTTCAAGAGTGAAGTTGCTACTATAATTATTGGAATGCTGGAAATCTTCCTAAGATTCCAATTTCTTTTCATGTCGTACAGAAGATCTTGGAATACCATGTTACCTTTTCAGCTCTGTTTAACCCAGCACTATTGGGGACACTAACTTCTTCTAAGGTTGCTTCTTTCTCCTTGTCCCATATCACTATGCCAGGTTTAATAGCTCCGAGGTGTGTGAGTGCATGAATGGCATAGTCATAGTGAATGATGTACAATTTATTTTCGTCGTTCTATAAATTTAGTGCATCTACATATGATCGGACAAATTGAACTTTCATGTGCACTTTTTTTCTATCATTTTTATTTTTATTTATTTTATCATATTGCCAACCAGACTTAGGGTTAGTGGTAGAATTAAGGTAGGGCATCTGATTTATTTATGACTTGTTAAAATAAAATTTAATCCATGTTTGAATTGACTTCAAAATCAGATTTTAGACTGTCATATTGAGGAACAATTCATTGTTAATGTTAACAAACTTTAGCAGAAAAAAATGTCAAATGAAAAACATAAGACAAATACCTTTCCTTAAAGCTATGAATATCCCTAAGTCTGAGTGGCAATACCAAAAGCAAAAAGATAGGGCAGATATGTACAAAGCGGATATAACGATAAGATGACAGATTCATTATTATCAAGCGACGTAGAGAAATTTCTTTAGTGTCAGCTAAATGGAACAAACAGCAAAGAAATATTTGCATCAATATTCTTACACATTTCTTAGTGCTACATTGTCCTGTTAAGATGTCAAAACATATGCCCTTTTTTAACCCTACCACTAACCCTAAGTCCGAATGGCAATACAAACAAGAATCTCAAAGCCTCAAGTTCGGCTTGCACTTGCTCACACCACTACAGTTATATTTGCCCTCTATTGCTCCCACAACAACAGTTACTATCTTTAAGAGCATATCTGAGAAAATTGACCATATCCTGTCTGCTCATCCTTCAGCTAACATTCACGTCTGTGGAGACTTCAATGTTCACAATATCGAATGGTTAGCCCACTCAAGCAAGACACATGATGAGGGGAGGTTCTGTCACAATTTCTCCATAGTTTATGACCTCATTCAGATTTATTTTATTTAATTGGAATTCATTACGATGAGTATTATTTATTGTTTTATTTATTGTGGACAATCATCTTCATCTTTTATTAGTTGTTTCACGTTTCGGACAACTATTCCTCTAACAAAAGCTAGAGGAAAAGTTGGCCGAAACATCATGAAATAACTAATGAGGATGAGGATAACTGTCTGCAATAAATTTAAAAAAAAAAAAAAAACTCATTCAGATTGTTCATGAACCCACCTGTGTGCCCGACACTGACAGTCAATATGCAAGTTTCCTAGGCCTTTTTCTCACAACTTGCTCTGAGCTATGTTCATCTTTTGTTCTGTTTCTACTGGGATCTTCTGACCACTCGGTTGTATTAGTTAAGATAAAAACGAAATGTAATAAGTCCTCAGATGTACCTCTCAATCGTACAGTATATCGATACTCTCTAGCTGACTGGGATAGCTTACATATCAGATCTACCTCTGCATAGTGTTTAAAAAGTATATAGTATCAGACCTGATGGAATGGTTAATTATAAGTATAGGCCACTTCATACCCTCCAAAAAATTCCAGCAAAAACATAACAGCCATCCGTGGTTCTCTCCAGAATGTGCTGCTGCCATTGTGCACAAAATCACTTTTTCCATTGCTTCTAATGTAATAAATGTACTGAGACTAAACCAACCACTGTAAAAGAGAGAGTTGTATGCTCAGTCTGTCAAGTCCAAAGTAGCTGAGCAGTGGCTTGGTTCCCACCAGTTTTGGCAAATAGCAAACAGGGTCCTGAACAGAAGCATATGCTCTATCCCAAGCAACGGCTAATTCTACCCTATACGACCAAGGCCGTCAACCCCCATATTTCCTCTTGTATCAGGAAACACGCTATGCGACATACAAATATCTGTGCATGATGTTGCCAAGCTAATCAAAAACTTTGATTCCAGTAAACAACTGGCCCTGACGGCATTCCAATTATAGGGCTGAAAAAGCTTCAACTAGAACTAGCTCCTATACTTACAAAACTGTTTAAGCGTTGTCTTTAGAATTACTTCCCAACACCCTCATCAGTATTTTTCTTTTTTTTTCATGAGTAAGTTGCTGGAATCTGTTAAATACAGAAGTAGTCAACCATCTCAGCAAAAATTACCTTCTTAGTTACATGCAATATGGTTTCCGTTCTGCTAGATCTACAGCAGATGTGCTTACGGTTATACCCTCATAGGATTAGTGAATCTCGACGGAGGCTTCCTTTTTAGGGCAATTGCTTTTGACATATCAAAGGCCTTTGATAGGGTATGGCATAAAGGTCTACTTCACAAGATCTCCAGCTACGGTATAACTGGAAATGTTTTCTCAATTATTAAATCATTTCTCTCTGATAGGTTCATAAGAGTAGTAGTCGATGGGCAGAAATTAGAAGCTCACAGTATTCATGCTGAAGTTCCTCAAGGATCCATCCTGGGTTCAACTCTCTTCCTGATCTACAGCAATGATCTCCCAAAACACATCCTAAGTTTATGCTTACAACACTACCATCTATTACAACACATCAAAGGCCGTAAATGACAAAATTCTCTCTGATTTTCTCTCCGCTGATCTTGAGCACGTGGTACAATGGGTAAAGAGGTGACTGGTTACTTTTAATGCATCTAAAACCAAGTTTTTATCTTTACATCATCAACGCTCTGGTCCTCATCTGGCAACAACTGAGATCAGGAGTAAAGGTCAAGCTTTTAGGCTTGACCTTTACTCCTGATCTGAAAATCCTGATCTGAAAAAAATGGTGGAATCCTTCTACAGCTTTGTTAGATATCTCACAGCTGATGCAAATCTTTACCTATATAAAAGACAAGTATGACCAAGGATGGAGTACTGCTGCCATATCTGGCTAGGAGTTGCTAGAAACACTTATCCTGCCTTGACAGAGTTAAAAATAAACTTTGTATCTTAGTGGGGGATGCCCTTTTCTCTTCCCTGCAAGAGACGTTGCGAGTCTGTCTATGCTTGAACTTTATTTTCATGGCAAATGTTCGTCTGAGCTCCAATCTATGGTCTCCCCCCTCGCCAAACTTTCACAAAAAACATGCGTCTAGCTGAAACCACTGTCAATAATTTTCCCCACTCTTTATTTGAGCCTAAACGAATATTCCATGAACAAAGCTTCTTTCCTAGAACTGCATGCCTGTGGAACGCTTCCCTTTACCTGTTTTCCAGCTGACTACAATTTGGCCGTCTTCAAGTCCAACGTAAACAAATTCTTGATGAACCGTCTATTTAAGTAATCAAATTTACTAAATTTCCACTACTAATGATTACTACGATATTGTCCCATTGACTACTGTACACTCAATAAAACTTATCCTCAAGTGGCCTCTGGGCCTTGATAAGTGGTGACTCCTATGTAACAAAAAAAAAATGTCACAGAAGTATTTGCATTAATGTTATTACACATTTCTTAGTGCTACATTGTTTCAAATAGAGTCGGCATCTAAAACCAAGCTTCTCTCTTTCCACTATCAACGCTTTGACCTCCATATGACTCCAATCGAAATGAATGGCTCTTGTCTTAGGGAAGCACCATGCTTTCACAAGTTTCTGGGTCTGATCTTTACCCCTGACCTGAAATGGAGTCCATACATCAAATCCGTTGCCAGGGTCGCCAAAAAAATGGTTAGATTATTGTACTGCTCCAGTAGATATCTCACTGTCAATGCAATCCTTTACTTGTATGAGAGCCAAGTACGTCCTAGAGTGGAGTACTGTTGCCATATTTGGGCAGGAGCTACTTTGAGCACCCTACCCTGCTTTGATAGAGTTCCAAACCGGTTTCAAAACCCGATAGGTGATGCTCTTTTCTCTTCCCTGCAATCTCTTTCCCACAGAAGAGACATTGCTAGCTTCTCTTTGCTCTATCATTATTTTCATGGCAAGTGCTTGTCTAAATTCCAATCTATGATCCTCACCTTGTCAAACTTTTATAAAAAGAACACCCGTCTAGTTGCAACCACTATCAGCAATTTTCCTCACTTTCTATCTGTGCCTCAAACTAAACATGGATTCCATGAACTAAGCTTCTTTCCTAGAACTGCTCGCTTGTGGAACTCTGGCCTGCTTTCCAGCTAACTACAATATTGTCATCTTCAAATCCAATGTAAACAAGTTCTTGCTGAGCCGTCCCCTTAAATAATAAAATTATACCAAATTCCCACTATAAACAATTACTACACTGTTGTCCTGACGACTTCAGCGCACCCATTAACCCTTATCCTCGAGTGGCCTCCGGTCTTGATATGTGGCGACCTCCATGTAAAAAAAAAAAAAAAAAAAATTAAAAATAAACTAAAGAGGTAAATCTTCAATTACTTTCCACTTTAAAAAAAATTTACCTTTAAATTGACGACCTGAATAAGTTTTCGGGTATGCTGAAAACGAATATCGCATTTAAATTTTCCCCAAAAATGTACTTTTCTGGATATTAAGCAATGCGATTCCTTTATGTTATCAGTGGTGATCATTGTTGTATGTGCAATTGCTTCATATCCGGAAAACTACTTGTTTGCAGAAAATCTAAATATGATATTCGTTTTCAGCACCCCTGAAAATCTTTAAAATTCGTCAATATAAAGGGGATTGTTAAGGTGGAAAGTAAAAATTGACGGTACAAGTGCGCTGGGTGACCACCTATAAGCAGTTGGGTATTTGTTGTTGAACGTATTCTGTTTTGGGGTTAGTTATTTAGAAACCTATTATTTAACATGGGGAGAGGAGGTTGTTTTGTAACTATTCTGCACTTTCACCTAACAATTTGGTACTTGTTTAATTCAATCAAGAAATTAAAAAATGAAAATATTGAAAAAAAAAAATTATATTGTACGTATCCGTTATAGAATTAAATTCTCATAAAAAAATGGCCACTACTTATAACAAACAATTACATTGCTTAATATCTGGAAAATATTTATTTGCGGAAAATTTAAATTTTTTTTATATTACATTTTCACCCCAAACAAGGCACATTGCCACTCAGGTGTAGGGGGCTACTATCAGGGTCAGCAAATACGGGGGCACTATGTAGGGATTTGGGCAGCAAGATGTCGGTTCACGTTGCACTTGAACTTCTGCATGTCAGTACAGTTAGGGAAGCATGATCCTGGAATGGAATTCCAGAGTCTAGCGGTTCTGTGGAAGAAACTACTGGAGTAGAAGGATCTTTTGCATCTAGGAATCTCTACTGTGTGGGGGTGGGATTTAGCTGCCTGTCGGGTTTGTCGAGGGTGTCTGCGACGTGGGGGCACAAGTGTCTGCAGTTCGTCAGAGCATTCACCATTAAAATACTTGTAGAACAGGCAGAGGGGTGCAACGTTTCGTCGATGGGACAGAGGCTGAAGCTTAGATGCCAGTTCAGGGCCTATCAGATTGGCGACTCTTTTTTTAACATTGTCTAGGAGCGAGAGACTAGTAGTAGACGCACCAGCCCAGATGTGACAACAATACTCCATACATGGGCGAATGGTGGCCTTATAGAGATACAGGGTACTTTCAGGTGTCAGTAGTTTTCTAGCACGGTAGAGAGAGCCTACCTTTTTTGCAGCGGCCCTGGCAATGTTTTCAATATAATTGTTCCAGCTCATGTTTCCTGTGAACGTTAGGCCAAGCAGTTTGAAAGATGTACTCTCAGACAGGGAGTCACTGGCCATTGCTATTGGTAGCAAAGAAGGTTTCTTGTAGTTATTGAAGGAAACCAGTTTGGTTTTGGCAGCATTGAATGTGACCATCCATTTATGTCCCCATTCCACTACAGATTGGAGGTCATCCTCTAATGTTTTTGCCATTTCTTTAGATATGTGTTCATTTGTTTTCCTGTCATGCCTTTTATAGAGTGTAGTGTCATCAGCATATATACCCATCTCAGAGGCAGTTTTGTCGGGGAGGTCATTAATAAATATCAGGAACAATAGAGGTCCAAGAATAGACCCCTGAGGCACTCCCGCATTTATATCACACTGTTTAGATGTTCGACCGTCGAGGACAACTTGGATTTTTCTCTTGTCTAAGAAGGATTCAATTATGCTAAGTATTCTACCAGTGATACCGTATGATTTAATTTTCCTGAGGAGACCCTTGTGCCATACCCTGTCAAAAGCCTTAGATATATCTAGAGCTACCGCTCTGCCCTCCCCCGCTTTATCCAGTGAATGGTATATACGTTCAGAGATTACAGTGAGAATGTCAGCTGTGGAACGGGCTTGTCTAAATCCATATTGTTGGTCAGTCAGAAGTTTAGCGTCTGTAAGGTGCCGGACTAGAGCATGGTTAATTATGGTCTCAAATATTTTGGCGAAAAGTGGGAGGAGGCTAATGGGGCGATAATTTGATGGGTCAGTTCTTTTGCCAGAATTCTTGAATATTGGTACCACAGAAGTGGTTTTCCAACAGCCCGGAAAGCATGATTCATTAAGGCATTTGTTGAAGAGTTTGGAGAGAACTGGAGCTACTTCGGCTGAGCACTTTTTTAATAGCACAGCTGGGATGAGATCAGATTCGTTTTCAGCACACCTGAAAACCTCTTAAGAACAAGTTTTTAAAGTAGGTTTTGTGTTGGTCTACCAGGCCACAATTACCCATTTAACATTGACCAACCCACCTCCAACAAAAAAAGTGGGTGCTCATTTTATGTTAAATTAATATAGAAAAGTGATCCACCGTGTTTATTTGATGGTGGAAAGATGCTGCACTGTTACTTTTTTTTATTATTATTTCTTTATTATTATTATTTCTTTATTATTATTATTTCTTTATTATTATTATTTTTTTATTATCATTATTTCTTCTTATTATTATTTCTTTATTATTATTATTATTTTTTATTATTATTATTTCTTTATTATTATTATTATTATTTTTTATTATTATTATTTCTTTATTATTATTTTTTATTATCATTATTTCTTATTATTTTTTATTATTATTATTTCTTTATTATTATTATTATTTTTTATTATTATTATTTCTTTATTATTATTTTTTTATTATTATTATTTCTTTATTATTATTATTTTTTTATTATCATTATTTCTTATTATTATTTCTTTATTATTATTATTATTATTATTTTTTATTATTATTATTTCTTTATTATTATTATTTCTTTATTATTATTTTTTTATTATTATTATTTCTTTATTATTATTATTTATTATTATTATTATTTTTATTTTTATTATTATTATATTATTATTATTATTATTTCTTTATTATTATTATTTCTTTATTATTATTTTTTTATTATTATTATTTCTTTATTATTATTATTTATTATTATTATTATTTTTATTTTTATTATTATTATATTATTATATTATTATTTTTATTATTATTTTTTTATTATTATTTTTTAATTATTATTTTTTTTATTATTATTAATACTTTATTATTATTATTTTATTATTATTATTTTTTTATTATTATTTTTTAATTATTATTAATCATGCGCTCACGCGTTGGTGCTACTGCTAAACACTAAAATCTTATTCAGATAGGTAGAAGAGTAACTTATCTGTTTTATATTTGTTTTGTTTAAAACATTATTATTTAGAAATAATGTCTTAACGTAGGAGGGGGAAAGAGTTTTTTGTTTTGTTTTTTCAAATTGAATTTAACTTAAAAATATTTTTTTTTAAAATGTAGGTGCTTCTACACTATCAGAACGAAATTTTGTAGTCGATAAATCGAGTTTTCAGATTTAAAAAAAAAAAAAAAAAAAAACAATGATTTCTGATTTTTTGTCAATTCTAATAAATTACAATGTTAGCTTCCAAATTATGCAGTCGAAATTACCTGAATATTACTGAATTAAGGAAAAACAACTTTAATCGTATTAACAGGTGAAAAATTGCGGCCATCTTGGTTAAATCAAAACAGAAAATTACCTTCCTTTTGAACTCTCCTGTGCCTAACATAAGGCAATACGATCGTTTTCTTCAAATTCTATTTTTTTTAATAAATAATTTTCTATCTTATCGATTTTCGTAATTTTTTTTTTTTTATATATATGTGTGGAAATACGTAGATACTATTGTTTTCATTGCGAAATTCATTATTACGATTTCCGAAATTTCGTCTCAATAGTGCAGAAGCGCATTTTTTTTTTTTATTATTAAACTGTTAGGTGGAAGTACAGAATAGTTACAAGAACACCCTCCTACATATTAAGAATGGCTTTCAAAATAATATTTCAACACGGTAATATAAGTGCATAAGTAAAGTACCCTTTTCTGTATTTTCGTTGCTTTTAATTTCCGCCATAAGTGCAATTCTGAATAAGCACGCCAATTTATCACACAGAATTGGTCGCAAAACTTTTCCGCATTATAATATACGATAAAATTCGATAAATTTTATTTTTACTCGTAATTATTTTCGTACTCGATTATTTTATTTATTTATTTATTTATATTTTTTTACGACCTGCCTCCTCAGTGCATCAGTGAAGTATAAACACCCCCAACCACCACCACATATTAAGAACGGATTTCAGAATAAATACCCTCCACCCCCACCCCATGTTAAAAAAAGCTTTCGAGGTTGGGGGCGTATTCCGAAAGCTTTTCTTAACATGGGGAGGTTAGGGTGTTTATAATACGCTGGGTCAGTGGGTCACGTCGTAAAAATGTACCCCCCCCTTTTTTTTTGTAATTTATATTAATTTCAACACGATACGTAATGTTTCCACCTGAAATGCGTTAGCTTAAAATATAACTGATCTTCACAAGCACCTTTTTTTCAAATCAAATATTATTTTGGGTCTATATGCGCACTTACACTGGTTGTCAAACCTGCAAAGGGTGTTTATTTCAATTCTCTATCTATATAAGAGCCAGGTACATCCAACGTCTCCAACGATATATGTTGCCACATCTAGACAGGAGCTAGAACGAAACTTATCCTGCCTTGATAGAGTTCAAAATAGCCTCGTAGGAGATGTCCTTTTCTCTTCCCTGCAACCTCTTTCTCACAGAAGAGATGTAGCGAGTTTGTCTTTGTTTTATCGTTCGACTGAGCTTCAATCTATGGTCCCTCCTCCCCAAACTTTCACAAGAAACAAGAAACACTCGTCTAGTTGAAACCACTATCAATAATAATTCCCCCACTCTTTATCTGTGCCTAAACCTAAACGTAGATTCCATGAACAAAGTTTCTTTCTTATAACTGCACGCGTGCACGCCTGTGGAACTATCTTCCGTTTTCCTGCTTTCCAGCTGATTACAATATGGTTGTCTTCAAGTCCAACGTAAACAAGTTCTTGAGGAGTCGTTCCACTTAAGTTAACAAATTTACTGAATTTCCATTACTAACGATTGCGATATTGTCCAATTGACTACTGTACACTCTTAACCCCTATCCTCGAGTGGTCTCTGGGCCTTGATAAGTGGTTATGCCTTTGTAAAAAAAAAAAAAAAAAGAAGCCGTTCTTAGCATCGGGAGGTTGGGGGTGTTTATTCTGAAAGGTATTTTCTTATTTTCAATCTGCCCATGTTAAGAACGGCTTTCGGAATAAACACTCTTTCCAGGTTGAGCAACCAGTGCAGTGTGTTACTGCACAGTGCGCTGCACTGCAGTGCACTGTGCAGTAACACACTGACCTTATTTTGTTTATATAGTTTGCAAACAAATAATTGCTATCATTATTTTTCATATCATTCAAAAATACATGAAATATGAAATAAAAACACATAAAAATTCCTGAAAAAAAAATCTTATTTCTATCAAAACAAACTTGTTAAAACAGTTTAATTAATTAATTATTAGAATAAATCGTAAAAAATTGATTAACCTGTTCGGTCAGAAAATCCACGTCAGCCATCGTTAGTTTATTTCCGGTGTAATCAAAACAACGCATGCGTATGACGGTCATTAAAAACCGGTGTTACACCTGAAATTGTCCCTATATAAAAAGAAGGCCGACACTGTTATCTTGTGTAGATCGTGGCTTGAATAATATATTGACGATGGTTGTACGAAAATTCACGCTAACAATTCAAATGTTTTAAGCAGAGAAATCAAAGCAAAGAATTTAAAAAGAAGAAACAAAATTCATTTTGCCAACTTCGAATATTTACAGATTGAAACAATTTCATTAATACTTTTGTGAAAAAAAAAAAAAAAGTATTTACAAATTTACAAAAAAGTATTAATGGAATTGTATCCACAAAATATTCGAAATGAAAAGACTAAATTTTGTTTTGTAAGAAGAATACACACGTGTGCGTGTGAGTGCATACTTCTTGTGTGTATATTTTCTTGTGTGTGTATGCAAATTATATTTTTAAACCACACGCGCGCACTGCGTTTGTGTGTGTGTATGTGTGTGTGTGTGTGTGTGTGTGTGTGTGTATAGTTTCAAAATATATGCATATGAGAGGAGTAACTGCAATAAGAAGAACTAATTGTGGAAGAGAATGGATCAAATGTTCGGCATCAAAAGGAACACGTCTAATATGAATATTGTGGAAGTGATATCAGTGCCTTTTATTTTAGACTACAACACACACACACACACACACATATATATATATATATATATATATTAATTTTATTTATACAAACATTAATGGCTACATATGTGCATACATGTTTCTGTAATCACCCACGTTGGGGGATTACGTCTTCAGGCCAAGAACCACCTTCAAAAGTGACATTTCCACCAAATACATTTTTCTACTTCGTTTATCAAGTTAAAAATACAACCTGGGTGGGAGTCAAAAAAAACAAAAAACGGTAAAAGGATGAGTGAGGTCTCTGAAGATGATAAACATCTTTTTTCTCTTTCCCTTCCCCCATCTAACCTAACTTTTGGCTTTTTATGACATAGGGTACTTGAGAGTTTAGTTTTCTTGTCTTAGAGTCTGTAAGTTAATAACCTTAGCTATGGTCAACCAAGTACTGACCGGTGCCTTTTAATCTAGAAGGATCTCTATTCACTAATTAGAAATTTAGAATTCCACAAAACTAAAAATCAATTCCAAAAAAAACTCGACGATATTGTAAAGGAGATCAACAAGTCACAACATATCCTTGTTAAGGCTGATAAGACCAGAAACTTTTACAAATTAGACAGGGAGAAATATAATGACCTGGTCCAGAAGAATTTGAAAAAAGACTATCACAACGTAATTCATTTGATAAATAAGGACAGTAAAAAAATCACGGATGAATTACAAATCAGCGATAGAGTAAATAAACTTAGAGAAAACGAAGCGTATATCCTTTTAAAGGATCATAAACCTAGCTTCAACACAAAACCAACAACAAGATTGATTAACCCAACCAGACCCGAAATTGGAAAGATTAGTAAAAGAATATTAGAGAAAATCAATCTAGAATTAAAACGGCAGTTCAACCTGAACCTATGGATAAATACGGCGGATCCAGTAAAATGGTTTCTTAACATTGCCAACAAGAAAAACTGCGCCTTTGTGCAATTTGACATTATGGATTACTACCCGTCAATCACAAAGGATCTCTTTGGAAAGGCAATTGAATTTGCCAAGACCTATACTAATGTCTCCGAGGAGGATTTGGATATTATTATGAAATGCCGCACAACTGTCCTTGTCTATAACGGGGAACAATGGGCAAAAAATGGGCAAAACAACTTTTTCGGGGTATCAATGGGATCGCTGGACTCTGCAGAGGCAACAGATCTCGTTGGACTTTATATCATTCATAATTTAACGAACGATAATATTATTGATAGAAGGGACATGGGCCTATATCGTGATGATGGGCTGATAATAGTGAAGAATGCTACAAGTGTTAAATGCGATCAAATTAGGAGAGCAATCCATAGGGACATGAAAAATTTTGGCCTAAAAGTAGAAGTTAATGCTAACTTAAAACAGGTTGATTTCCTTGACGTTACTTTAGATCTGGATTTAAATGCTTATAAACCATATATGAAGGATAACGCTAATCCTATTTATATACACCCGCAGTCTAACCATCCACCATCCATTATTAAACATATACCGTTATCTATTGAAAGTAGAATAAGTAACAATTCATCTAATGAAGTAACTTTCAATAATTGCAAAGCTATTTATAATACAGCACTTAAAAATAGTGGATATAAGGACATAGAGATAAAATATAAAATAAATAACACTAGCACAAATGGATCTAGAAATCGTGGTAGGAAAATTATTTGGTTCACACCCCCCTTTAACATTATGTTGAAAACAAAACTTGGTGCAAAATTTTTACAACTTATTAATAAGCATTTCCCACCAAATAATATATTACATAAGATATTTAATAAAAATACATTAAAATTAAGTTACAGCTGTAGTGATAATTTGGAAAGGATTATAAAAAAGCATAATGGAAGAATTTTAAAGACGACTAATAGAGAAGGGGAGAATACTAGTGCAAACACTGCGGTGAATAAATGTAACTGTAAAAAACCTGAGGAATGCCCAATAAAAAATGAATGTCTGACCTCATCGGTGGTATACCAAGCAAGGATATTCCCGATGGAGAACCCAAGGGACGAAAGATTCTACATAGGGAGTACCCAAATGACTTTCAAAAATAGATTCTATGGACATACACGCTCGATGAATAATCAAACATATGAAAAGGACACTTCCTTATCGTTATATTACTGGAAATTAGTTAGAGAAAATAAAACACCTAGTATAGAATGGAATATTATTAGAAGGGCCAATACTTGCCACTCATTAAACTCACCATGTCTATTATGCTTATCAGAAAAACTTGAGATAACTAGGTTTAAAGACCGAGAAAAATTATTGAATATTAAACAAGAAACTGCTATATCCTGCAAACATTTCAGAATACATGCACTTAAGGAACTCTAAATTGGGATAATGGAACTGCTATAAGTACAACTAACCCCCATCAAATACCCCCCCCCAAAAAAAAAAGAGGATAAGTGAGGTCGCAACTATAATCATACCCATATGGGTTACGTAAGTCACTTAATGTTCTACTTCATCGAGCAGTTATGTTATTACTAGCCGAAATAAGCACCTGTATGAAGGTATATTTGAACTAAATGAGTAATAGATCGTTTTGAGTGAAGCCCGTAATAATGTATGCATATGGATATTTTTGGGTGTGTGCATGTATGGATATATGATCTTTATAGACCCGGGTAGGAAAAATAATTTATTAATATAAAAAAAAAAAAAAAAAAAAAAAAAATAGAAGAAATAAATAGATGAAAGAAAGTAAGGAATGAAGGGTAAATGGAAGAGAAAGGAATAAGGGTATTAGAGTGAATAAGCAAAGATGAAGGTAAGTACTACAATATATAAGCTTATATACTAGGTTTATATAACCTAAATACTCTGATTTCTGTCATATGTTATTATATATTATTATTGTGTCGTGATACATCTTATGTATATCTGCCTTACCATCGAAAGAATCTTTGTTAAATATGAGGATAACCCTATGAACTTCATACTGAATTCAATATAAATTTTTACGTAGTGTCAATTTTTACGGTAAAAACCTACAACTTAAGAAAGTGTAACAAGCGGAAGGGGCCATGAAACATAACTAGAGATGTGGAATTTGATAGAAAAAGTGAATTTATACAGTAGGTGTATTCATGTCTGTTTCTACTTTAGATGTATCATTTGGTGGCACGGTACAGGTTTGCATGTATATATATATATATGTCTATATTTGTGTGACTTTGGATATATAGGTGTATTTTACGTATGCATGTATGTTTGTATGTTTATATATATATGTATATCTGTATCTATGTATCGGTGTGTATGTTTGTATGTGGATGTGTCTCTGTGTCTATTGTATGTAGATGTATGTATACACACGTATATTTCTGAACTATTAGAATAGGCGGCCTCGTATAGAATTGTTGTAACAATATAGATTACAAAAATGTATGGATGTCCGAATGTTGTTTATATATATGTTATATATGTATGTATGTGTTGATATGTATATGTATGTCTGTTGTGTGCGTGTGTTTATATGTATGTATGTATATATGTATATGTATGTATTTATGTATGTATGTGTGTGTTTATGTATATGTGTGTATATGTATGTATATATATATATATATATATATGTATATATATATGTATATATATGTACACCCGTCTGTAGTCGGGTAGCATAATATTGCATATACGAAGATGTTACCACGCTGCATAAGTAAAGAAAAATACTATTATTTGTCTCTGTATGTCTGTAATGTGTGTGTGTATATATGCGCGGGTGTAGATAAATGTTAGACATTTATAAGTGTATTGATACACGCATATAGGTACATGTGGGGTTTAGAAAACTTTCGGGTTTATATTTATTCACATTTTGTTGGTTTATTTGTTTTAATTTAATTTTACTTTATTCTTAATTTATTTTTTTATTTTTTATTTTTTTATTTTTTATTTTTTTATTTTACTTATTTTTATTTTTTTATTTTTTATTTTTTATTATATTTTATATTTTTTATTTATTTTTATTTATTTATTTATTTATGTATTTTATTTTTATTTTTATTCATTTATATTTTTTTATTTACCTTAATGTAACTTTTACTTTATCCTCTATGTAGTTTCAGAATCATTGTCTAGTTTCAGTAAATAAAACAAAGAGTGTTCAGCATGGATTCGCTTTTGAATATATTGATTAATGTGTGTGTGTGTGTGTTGGCAGTGTCTGTGTATGGATGTGTTATGTGTGTGTGTTGTGTGTATGTGTGGGTGGAGGTAGATTAAAAGGCACCGGTCAGTACTTGGTTGACCATAGCTAAGGTTATTAACTTACAGACTCTAAGACAAGAAAACTAAACTCTCAAGTACCCTATGTCATAAAAAGCCAAAAGTTAGGTTAGATGGGGGAAGGGAAAGAGAAAAAAGATGTTTATCATCTTCAGAGACCTCACTCATCCTTTTACCGTTTTTTGTTTTTTTTGACTCCCACCCAGGTTGTATTTTTAACTTGATAAACGAAGTAGAAAAATGTATTTGGTGGAAATGTCACTTTTGAAGGTGGTTCTTGGCCTGAAGACGTAATCCCCCAACGTGGGTGATTACAGAAACATGTATGCACATATGTAGCCATTAATGTTTGTATAAATAAAATTAATATACATGCTCTGTTCACTCATTGAGCACTATTTTGGTAGACACGTGTTGTTTCATTGGATGTACTTCTAGGAAACTAAACTCTACTGGCTATATATATATATATATATATATATATATATATATATATATATATATATATATATATATATATATATATATATAAAATAAAAATTACAATTAAATTTATCAAAATGATCCAAGATGGTAAAATTAAAGTATATTATAAATATTAAAGAATTAATATTTATAAAGTTATCTCAGCCAGATGTAAAAGCTTGATAAAACTAAATAGGATATAGAGCTTATAATACGAGTAAACAGTTTGTTGCGGGGAGGCCGGAAGGTGGTTAGCCAACTGACCGTGCAACTAAATAAACATCAGACACAAGGACAAGGAAGAAAACAACAGGACAAAGAAGAATGACAAACTCGGGTAGTTTAGTTTAAAGACGAAGATTCGCCTTTTATTTAAGCAAACGAAAGGGTGGCAAATGCGAATTTTCTCACTGGGCGACGTTGGTCCGGGATCCGTCGCCGGTGTATTCTGTCAGGAGGATGCTTGTCGGTTCGCCGTAAGCTGGAATGACGTCGGAGGAATCGGCGTGGTAACTGGTGCGGGTGATTGGTCGACTTGGGTCCGACTGGGATAGTACTGATGCATTAGCCTCAGGTTATGAGAGGAACGGACGGACAATTGGCAACACTGAGGGTTCAGCATTCATCAGGTACGGACGGGCGCTCGGATCGGACTGACACTGAGGGAGGAGTCAGTGTATGAGAGGTACGGACGACATGGAGGACGGAGTCGTGGTGATGAGGTGGACTTCTACGGCGTGAAGACCGGAGCCACGGTAGTGGTGGTGGACTTCTCCGGCGTGGAGACCGGAGCCACGGTAGTGGTGGTGGACTTCTCCGGCGTGGAGACCGGAGCCACGGTAGTGGTGGTGGACTTCTCCGGCGTGGAGACCGGAGCCACTGTAGTGGTGGTGGACTGGACTGCTACAGTGGAGAGACTGGAGTCACAGTAATTGCGCGAGCGTCGACCGGTTAGAGAACTGTGAGCAAGTGCAGAGCTTTGCCGAAAACCAAGCCGCCGAGTGGTGAAAATATCGCCGAAAATATTCAGGGGGCTACTAGTCACCGGGAGCGGGCAGGAAGTTTGTTTCTATTTCTAAACAACAGTTAATATTAATTCCCGGATGTGTTCTTTACAAACAGTCGATGCTGAAGGAGTTCGTTGTTTGTATTTCACGAAGTTTTTCCAGGAAATTAAAGTTTGTTGTTTTTGTTTTTGTTGTAGAAAAGATGTCTTTTTTAAATTTCTTTTCTACAACGGGGCTCTGGAATCACGTGACGGCCGCCGACATTACTGCTACTGCTGATTTCGGCGAAGGCCGTCAATGGCTTGTCGTCTGTTGTGCTGTTGTTGTTGTTGTTGTTGTTGTTGTTTACTTGCTACTGCTGATTTCGGCGGAGGTTGTTAATTGCTGGTCGTCTGTAGTGCTGTTGTTGTTGTTGTTGTTGTTTACTTGCTACTGCTGATTTCGGCGGAGGCTGTTAATTGCTGGTCGCCTGTAGTGCTGTTGTTGTTAGCGTCCAAGCCGCGACAAGTTAATAAAACATGTTAAAAAACACTTTGAAATGAGTTAAAAACATATTTAATCTGAAAAGGAAACACTAGATACGTGGATAGTCCTTATTCCGCGGAGTTTCAAAGAAATACTTTCCTTCTCATCAGAGGGTAGGAATTAACAAAATGCGGGATCGGATTTGGCATGCAAAAGTATTTGATGAAACAACAAGTAAGCCAAAGATCTTACTTGATAACAAAAAAAGTGAAGCAGAGGGAATATGGTGAAGAAGATGGTCCATAATAATCCAAAGGCAGAAATCCATGGAATAATTCACAAAAATGTGTACAAGGAAAAAAGGAAAAAATTCCAATAATATTAATAAAAGAAAAATAAGATATGCTTTTCATTCTACTGCCGAGATATAAATATAAATAAGAAAGATCTGGGAAGAAAAAGAGGAGAAAAAAATGGTGATAGAGTTAAATATAAAATAGAGAAACAAATGTCAAAATGACCCAGACAGGAAACGTTAAAGGCGCGAAAAAATATATATAGGGCAAAATAATATAGGTCAACTGAAATGTACAGGTCATCACTTAAAAAAAGGTCAGCAAAGGTTGTTAGAAAACACTAAATGGAAAATAAATAAATTAATTAATTAATAAATAAATAGAAAATAAAGGAACTTCTCTAACCACTTTAATTAAAAAGCTTAACTCTAACAATACCCCCTTCTCAATCAAATGGACTATCATAAAAAAGTTAAGTCTTATACTCCAGGCTCTAAGTCATGTCGCCTCTGCACAACCGAAGCTATAACTATAATTACTTCCCCTCAAAGTAACAATATAATAAATTCTAAAAATGAACTGATCTCTTTAATTTTCGATATACTAGTCGAGACCAGGCCAATAGACACACTGATTGCATGAAACTTCATGCCAGAGACACCCTGATTGGTGGCATGCAAGTTATCAAGGACGATTTTGCAGAATGCTTGTGGGATTACAAACCGCTGATCTAAAAGAACAATATCATGAAAGGTAGTGAGCCGATGCCAAACTTTCCAATATTGATGGAGGTGACCCACAACATGATTCCGTTTATCAGGGAAGCCAATTTTGATGAGAAAAATCAGGTCTTGATAGTTGAAGTTCGCCTGTGCTGCACTGGTGACATCATCAAACGTGATACTACTCAATTTGCTCAAGGCTGAAACACTGGCCATCTCAAGTTTAGACATATTCTCCGGAATTGGTGCAAACGAAAGGCATTCTGGTTTGACTGGTGGAGCACGAGATGGCTGGGCTACTCTTACAGTGAGTGATGCCTGCATTGGATGGTGATATGTTAGCTTTCATACACCCTTCCCTACTGAAGTACAAGTGATCAACCTTGTCACAGAAAATGAGGGATTGCATGGTGAGATGACCCTCAATATTGAACTCAGCAGTGATCCACCTCTTGCATGTTAAGGCAAATCCGCCAACAGCTAACACCCTTTTGAAGTAAGGAAGCAACTGAGATTCATTGAACCCTATTTGTCTCAACTATTTCAGGCCAGCCAAGCATATGTTTGCACCACTATCAGGAAAAATGTCCAGAACAGGTTGTTGTCCAATCATATTTGGTCAAACTGATGCCTTGGTATCAACATAATGGAAAGGGCAGTGTAGAGGTCAGTGTCTTTATTGAGCTGTACATGAGCTGTCAGACTATTGCTCTCAGACATTTGTGGAGATCTGCATACATTACTGGAGTGGTTTGGTTTCCTGTACGCCGAGCAAGTCTTAACCTAGGTAAGGCAATGTGTATGGTGAAGAGTGGGGCGGCCAAATATACCATGGGAAATACTACCACACATTGACAGGATTGTGGTGATTTGAGTTGTTGAGATTTGTTTCTGCAATAGCTGGATACTGGTCTAACAGCACAAATATCAGATGACTCGCTGGGCAGAGACTGATCTCTGACCACTGTTTTGATTGCCGGCAACTGACTAGCCTTAGTCAAAATGTTTGTTTGGAGAGTTGCATTGTTTATCCCACAAATAAACTGGTCCTTGATCAGAGACATGTTAAAATGGTATCTAAGACAAGCGAATTCACAATCCACCGCAAGTAATCGCATACGAACTAAAAAGTCCTTCAAAGATTCATTTTCAGCTTAAGTGATGTTACCAAAATTCATGCGATGGACAGCAGAGTTGGTGCATAACCAAGGATTCAATTGTCTCAAGGATTTCATCTTCTGGCCTTTTTTTTTTTTTTTTTTTTTTTTACATGGAGTTCACCACTTATCAAGGCCCAATGGCCACTCGGATATAAGGGTTATTGTGTGTACAGTAATCAAAGGGATAGTGTAGCAATAGTATTGGAGAATTGGTAAGGTGTCATTACTTAGGGGGAGGCGGTTCATCAGGAATTTGTTTGTATTGGACTTGAAGACATCCAGGTTGAAGTCGGGAGGGAAACAGGCAAGCGGAACAGAGTTCCACAGGCGTGCAGTTCTAAGAAAGAAGCTTTGTTCATGGAATCTACGTTTTGATTTAGGCACAGATAAGGAGTGGGGAAAATTATTGACGGTGGTTTCAGCTAGTCGGGTGTTTTTTGAAAAAGATTGGCAAGGGGGGACCAGAGAATGGATCTTAGACGAGCACTTGCCATGGAAATAACGATAGAACTACGACAGGCTCGCTACGTCTCTTCTGTGGGAAAGAGGTTGCAGGGTAGAGAAAAGGGTATCCCCCACTAAGCCACGAAGTCTATTTTGTACTCTGTCAAGGCAGGATAGGCTGTTTTTAGCAGCTCCTGCCCAGATGTGGCAGCAGTACTCCATCTTTGGACGTACTTGGCTCTTATATAGATAGACAATTTCACCATTAGTGAGATATCTTCTGGAGTGGTAGAAGGATCCCACCATTTTCCCAGCGACCTTGGCCACAGACTTGATGTATGTGTTCCATTTAAGATCAGGAGTAAAGGTCAAACCCAAAAGATTATCAAAAAAGCCTCCCCAGATGTGGATCAGAGCATTTATGATGTAGGGATAGGAGCTTGGTCTTAGATGCATTAAAGGTAACCAGCTACCTCTTTCCCCACTGTACTACGCGCTCAAAATAAGAGGAGAGAGAATCAGAGAGAACATCATCATTTACGGCCTTTGTGATGGTCGTGTCATCAGCATAGATGTCAACGAAAGATTTTAGTATGCGTTTTGGGAGATCATTGATGTAGATCAGGAAGAGAGTTGGGCCCAGTATGGACCCCTGACGGATTCCAGCATTAATACTGTGAGCCTTTGATTTCTGCCCATCAACCACTACTCTTATGAGCCTATCTGAGAGAAATGATTTAATGATCGAGAAAATATTTCCAGTTATACCGTAGCTGGAAATCTTGTGTAGTATTCCTTTATGCCAAACTTTACCAAAGGCCTTTGATATGTCGAGAGCAATTGCCCTAGAAATGAAGCCTTTGTCAAGAGATTCGCTAATCCTATGAGATATAACCGTTAGCCCATCTGCTGTAGATCTAGCAGAACGGAAACCATATTGCATGTCACTAAGAAGGTTATTTCTGCTGAAGTGATTGACTACTTCTCTATTTATTGTGGATTCCAGCAACTTACTCATGACACACAGGAGACTTATTGGTCTGTATTGAGAGGGGGATGACTTATCACCTGAATTCTTAAATACAGGGCATACTGATGAGGTTTTCCAGGGTGTTGGGAAGCACTTCTCCTTAAGGCAACGCTTAAACAGTTTGGTAAGTATGGGGACAAGTTCTGGTAGTAATTTTTTTAACACTATAATTGGAATACCGTCAGGACCAGTTGCTTTACTGGTGTCAAGGTTCTTGATGAGCTTGGCGACCTCACGCACAGATATTTGTATGTTGCATAGCGTGTTGTCTGTTATAGGAGGAAATATGGGGAGTTGATGGCCTTTGTCGCACAGGGTAGAATTTGCCGCAAAGATTTTGGCAAATAGTTTGGCTTTGTCGGATGCTGTCGAGATGACCTCTGGTCCATTGATAATGGTTGGGATAGAACGCACGTTTCTGTTCAGGATCCTATTTGCTATTTGCACGAACTGGTGGGAACCAAGCCGCTGCTCAGCTACTTTTGATTTAACGGATTGAGCATATAGTTCTCTTGCATTTTTTATTACTCTTTTACAGTGGTTGCTGGCGGTCCTAAAAACAGCTTTAGTTTTAGTGCATCTATTACGTTGGTAGCTACGGAGAAAGTGATTTCTCTGTGTGATGGCAGCAGCACATTCAGGGGAGAACCATGGCTGGCTGTTAGGTTTTTTTGGGAATTTTTTGGATGGTATGAATTGGTCTATGCCTACAAGTAACCATTCGGTCAGGTCTGATACTATAGAGGACACATCCTTTTTAAACATGGAATGGAGAGGTAGATCAGATATGAATGTACGGAAGCTATCCCAGTCCACCGTAGAGTATCGGTATACAGTACGGTGGAGAGGTACGTCTGTAGATTTATTATATTTCATTTTTATCTTAACTGATACGACGCAGTGGTCGGAGGATCCCAAAAGAGATAGAATGGAACATGAGCATAGCTCAAGGGAAGTTGATAGAAAAAGGTCTAGAAGGCTTGCGTACTGACCGGTAGTATCGGGCACACGGGTGGGCTCGCGGACAATCTGAGTGAGGTCATAGGCAATGTCAAAATCAGGACAGAACCTCCCCTCATTATCAGTCTTATTTAAGTGGGTCAGCCATTCCACATTATGGACATTAAAGTCACCGCAAATGTGAATGTTAGCCGAGGGATGAGCAGACAGGATGTGGTCAATTTTCTCTGATATACTCTTAAAGACAGTAACTCCGCTGTTGTGTGGGCGATAGAGGGCAAATATAAATGCGGTGGTGTAAGCAAGTGCAACCCGGAAGCACATATAAGGTAGATTAGGGTCTTCTCTGGAGATATTCCTGCCACATGGGAAGCCATCTTTAATGTAAGCACATATTCCATGCCCGTGGCGATCTTGGGGGTCAGATTTAGATGTTAAGTTAGAGTATCCTTTAATTATGAACTCATCTAGGGAGGTGGTTGGCCCTATTCCAGTTTCACTTAGAAAGAATATGTCAGGTTTTGTCTCCTGTAATTGGGTTTCAACCTCTGGAAGGTTAGAACGTCGATCCCTGATGTTGGAGAAGGAGACATGGTAGTAGGGGTCTACGTAGGAGGATGGGGTTCTAGGTTTATTCGTGTTTTCTTTTTTGAGATATTTCATGTTGAGGATTTTGGGATTTGTGGAACAGGTCAGCATACTTGGTTAGAGCAGAACAGAGAGGGAAAGTAAGAGAGGAAAGACGAAAAAAATTTTTTTTTTTTGTAGCACATGATAAGGTAAAGCCGTAACAATTACCCACTAGTATGGCATCGAGAGGCCCCACCAGAGACCACTGCATGGTCCAGAATCCATTCACCAAATGGCAATACAGCAGCCCCAGTACTTTGCACCTGCTGATAGGACAGCCTCCTTAGTGGTTATTCCAAGGTTCGGGTCCCTGACTATCAGGCGGTTAACGTTAACCCAGATGAAAACGTTTACCTCCAGCACCTTTACTAGTGACTTGGCCGACAGAAAATTTCCGGCATCTCAGACTACTATTCACGAAGTACTACCAACCTGGGAAGCAGCTTTTTCTTCACCCTTTGTCACAAACATCACCCATTAGAAATGAGGACTGAGGGACAAAAAAGGAGAAGCGAGAGTTACTGGAGCTGCTGATAACACATCCACTGCATTATCTACTCTCTATTAAAAAAAAAAAATGGTAAGAGGGACTTATTTACATCTACTTAGTATAAGTCCCTTGCTCATTCCCAGTTTAGAATAGAATTTGAAGATAGTCTCCCCTCCCATATTAATCCGTGGAATTTGTTTTTTTTTTGGGGGGGGGTTGCTTTAGGTCTGCTGAAAAACGCTGGATATGAACTAATGACACTATTCTGTACGGAATCCTCACACCAACTGTATAGAAGATTCTGAACCTGTGTTGGGTGTATGTTAGTAATGTTCTTGTACTCTCCCCAATCAGTGACAAACTTTCAGAACTGACAATGGGTCATTTTCGTCATAAAGTTTGATTGAGGCAACGAGAAGTTTGAAAGTTTCAGAATTCACAACAACGGACAGCTCTATCTTCGGAGAATAGTTTTAGGTGAGAGCAAAGATAGCAAGTCTGTCACCAAGACCAAATACCGAAACTGTATCAGTTAGTGTTTGAACGGTTTTCTCTGTGATACGGTTTTTTACAAAGGTTTGTGTATTGTAATTGTCTGTATATTGGGTACAGTCAGGGTTCAGGATATTAGCCTCGCTAAAAAACTGTCTCCATTCAGCATCGCTCCTGCATCATCATGCCATATTCAAATGTGGGACTATAGACTCGACAAAAGGGAGTTAGATGGCTAAAGGCCAGTCAGCTGCTGAAATGAAAGAAACACATTAGCAACAATGAATGAACTGAGGTGTATATTGTGCATCCTTCATGACTGTCAGAACCCGGGGAATAAGATAAGATGGTACCGATGACTTATCTAAACTTCTGAAAACAAAAATATATTACGCTCCTATTTTGAATTTTTTTTTCTTATTATAATATACCACTCTGCTGGAACCCTTTTTTTCACAAAAATATAACTATATATATATATATATATATATATATATATATATATATATATATATATATATATATATATATATATGAAATAAAATGGAGGTGGAAGGACCTGGACACTCAACATTTCGCCCGATTTATGCGGGCTTCTTCAAGAGGGATGGTCATTGACGAGAGAGTCGGAGGATTGGGGCTATATATAATGATGGGGGAGAGCAGCGTGTTTTCCTTATGTAAATTAGATGTCATATATACATGTATATACATTTTATGAGAGAAAAAAAATAAATTAGAGTAAACTAGTGTAGTGGATTACATCTAAAAGTTAAAATATCGTAGAGATTAAAAAAATTGTGTTTGGAAATATAGCGGTGATAGATTAAGTAAATAAAATGACACGAGATTACGAAAGAATTTTTTCTTTTTTTTTTTTTTAAATTAGAGATAATTGAATTGGGATAAAATAGCGTAGTAACTTAAAAGATGGTGTCTCAAAATAAGAATAGGAGGTGATAAAATGGAGTCTAAAAATAGATAATGATAAAATAAAATACAGTAAATAAGTAAAATAAAAATAATAAAATTAAGTGAAATTACGAATTTTTTTTTTTTTTTTTTTTTTATATATCGCGTTTAACCGGTGTCTAAGTTGTTCTCTTTAATAATTATTTTCGACAGAAAGGGAGCAACGTGGAGAAAATATATATATATACTTATAAAATTAAAGCAATATAGACATAATTACTTTATAGAATAACGGTACCGTAATCTGGGGTGACTTTGGTCCACATTAGGCACAATATGCTGTAATCTTTTTAATTAAGGTACACACAAAATTTTTGCTGGTGTTGAATTATAAAGAAAGTGGACAGAAACACGCAGAACAAAGGACATTTTGTTAAATATTACATGCTTAGCAATTGTTGGCAGATATTCTAGGAGGGTAAAGTCACCCCAGCATAGGGTGACTTTGACCTATCAAACATTAAAACAAGAGTTAGAGTGTACGCATTGATTTTAGTATATATTTTGAAATGACCAGAACTCTCCATATTTATTAACAAACCACAAGCATTATTGATTCTGCACAAATTTGACACGTGATATATACTGATACGGTAGCAGCCATTTTTCACTCACAAATGTTGAAAATGTTTTGTCTGTTTTTTGGTTTAGCATTCACGGATGGTGTCCAATCGTATTCGTCTGACTCTGTATGACTGGTAACAGTATTTGTGTCAGCATCTGAAGAGGAAACAACCATCTCAGATATTGGATCTGCTGCTGGAGAACTGGGAACTAGCACTATTTTGACCCCTGAAGGACCAGGGGATGGAGACTTGCTGTCACGGAGGACATCTTGAGCAGCATCTCCGCTATTCATTGGTGTTGCTACAGGCCTTGTTGAAATGCTCTTTCCTGGAGCAATTTCCATTTTTTTTTCACTTTGCATTCGTTGTTCCAAATTTTTCTCCATACTGAAGTCTCTTGAGCTTTGAAATAAAGACCTCACTGATTGACTTCGGCCGATCAGATGGAATTTGTGGAATGAGTTTCAGAACCTGATGCTCATCAAGAGGAAATATTCCACATTTCTTGAAGACCGCCACAAGATCTTTTTGGTTTTTAGTTCTTCCATGAGGTTCTTCAAAAGTTTTGAGAAGAAGTTTTTTGAAATAGTGCTTTGAGATTTTTGGGGTACATTTATGATCATGGCGAGAAGCAACTCCACGTCACCTTCTTTGATGCAAAGAAAGCAACACCCAGTAGCTGACACAAGTGTTGCATTTGGCGGAAGGCAAATGAATTGACTGTCATTCTCTTAACATTGCCCAAGAATGTCTTCGCTCAAGTGTGATAAGTTGTCGCAGATGAGGGCCACTTTTTCCTTGTAACTTTATGCAGTATGGAAGTGCCACCGAGTCAATCCAACCTTTGAAAGTGATGTGGTCGAACCATACAGATTTGGAACAATTATAGCGAACTTTGGCCTACCTTCAGTCTATGTTTACCAAACAAGTTTTGCTTTGTACACAACGTATGATGGCAGTGTTTGTCCTGTTACTGTTCCTGCTAGTATAAGGCTTGTAGAATTTTTTGTACTGTTCATAATTCTTTTTGGTTGGTTGGTTGGTTGTTTTTGTTTTACGGCATATCAACCCTTTTCGGGTTATTTAATGCCAAATCCAAAGATTTTGAAGAAAATTTTTTTGAATAGAATATATTTGTTGTTTTCACGTCAGTTTCTATTTAACCCATAGTTGGGACCCTAACAGGTACTACCACTCCGGGTCAGAGTGGACCTGGAAGCAATGGTAATTAAAGGTTGGCTCCACACTCCCCAAAGCCCACAAGCTGGGGCCTCACCACTGGATATAGTTTAAGGTCATATCCAGGACCCCCATTGAGGGACTTTTACTCTCTGAAGGGGGACAGTCGGCATATTCTAATGCCCCACTGACAGGGCCGAATTCTTTTTGGATACTGAACACACTTCTTGAAGAGTTGAGTTGTAGCGTCTCCCTCCTTGTACTGGTCGATATGATCTTGGTATTTTCTGGCTGAAACCTAGAAATTATCATTGTATAAACACTATTGCCATTTTTAACAGACAAATAAAAGTTAAAAGATTAAATATTTTGTCAAAATAAAATATTCAATTTTAAATTTTATGCAGAACTGGTGTGGCCAAATTCACCTCACACATGTCCGCACACTGGGGGTGACTTTAGCCATCTCCAAATCTCACCAAGAGTGTGTTTTATCATATTAATTAACTTATTTTCATAGTGTTTATCCTTTTTACTGCTTAATCTTATCAAATCTTAACAAAACAATAAAAAATATTTTTGTACTCACAGAAGTTTAAAGATATAAATTTCAGCAGAGAAAATCATGCAGTCAAGCAGCCATTTTAAATTGAAGGTATCCCTCAGGGGTCCATCCTATGTAAAAAAAAAAAAAATCTCCACAGAAAATGTGTTCTGCTGCAATTCAATGTGTCTGTAAAATTGTAAAATCGTTTAGGACCAAGAATTATGTTGAAAAATGCAAAGATCATATATTATTTACGCAGTATTATCTTGATTTTTATTTTTCTTAATGGTTCAAAGTCACCCCAGGTGGCCAAAGTAACCCCACCTTATGGTATTGAAATGATTATTGACAAAAATGATGGTGAGAAATTGCGCACTAACCAAATTGTATGGGAAAATTAAAACGAGAACCGATTTTGTATCTCTAGTCAGCACAATACATAGAAGAGGAAATATTTAAAACAATAATGCACAAAATTCTATCAAATATCGGACTCCATAAGAAAGAAGGAAGTGGAAAAATATTTATTTTAAAGGCGCTACACTTGAGTGTCAGCAAAGGCCAAATAACCATGCCTGAGTCACCAACGAGTGGGAAACCATTCACCATGTGGTAACGACATCAACAAGGGGTGGAAAGGTATAATAGTTTTGTACAATATTTTTTACCGTTAGAAATAATCTTAAATATAATCCTTAACTTTTTAGAATTGAAAAATATATTTTATTACAAATGTATTACGATTTGCTCCTGAACACACACACACACACACACACACACACACATGCGCATGTGTGTGTGTGAATTATAGTTAAATTCTATGGATTAAATATATATATATAAATATATTAAAGTCAAGAATTTATTGTTTGCAACAATATACATAGGATATATATAATAATCTATGGAAAAGAATTATATTATTTCTTTAATTTATGGATTTTCAATAATGGCTCATATCATCATATATATATATATTCATTCATTCATTCATGTGAAATCTTTTTATTATTTTTCATTAATTCATTCATGTGAAATCTTTTTATTATTTTTCTTTTGCCTCCTGTTCCCCTTACCTCACCCTTTTTTTAACCAAGTAAGATCTTTGACTTACTTGTAGTTTCATTAAATACTTTTATATGCAAAATCCGATCCTGCATTTTGCTAATTCCTGCCCTCTGATGAGAAGGAGAGTATTTCCTCGAAACTCCGTGGATTAAGGACTATCCACTTATCTTGTGCTTCCTTTTTTAAAATTAAATATGTTTTTAACTCTTTTTCAAGATGTCTTTTAACATATTTTATTAATCAATTTGTTCATATATATATATATATATATATATATATATACTAGCTGGATGCCCAGTGTTACCTGGTCGTACAATACACTTAAACATGATGCTTTAATTTATGCAGATTGGATATGAATTATTATAGAATCAATTCTCGATTGAATATTATATATTACAAGGAAAATTTGCCCAGTGTGTTTTATCATATTAATTAACTTATTTTCATAGTGTTTATCCTTTTTACTGCTTAATCTTATCAAATCTTAACAAAACAATAAAAAATATTTTTGTACTCACAGAAGTTTAAAGATATAAATTTCAGCAGAGAAAATAAGCAAGAACAGAATTTTAAAATAAATAAATAATAATGATAATATCGTTCATAAAATTCCCTCTGTGTTTGTTTACGATATCATGTCAGCTGATATTTGAGCTTGACAATAAATGCGTTGGAAAAGTCGCTTCTGATTAAAGTTTACTTTTAAAATATGCAAAAAAAGAAATGATTTGTGGCGATTTTTATTGTAAATTGAATTCATTAATATAAAAAAATAAAATAAAATGGTGAGGTACACCTGGTCTTGAACAGGGGATCATTCGATCTGTAGTCGAATGCTCTACGACTGAGCTATATCTGCAGATGGCAATAGATTTTTTTTTAAGAAGAAATGATTTTCTGAGAATTGAATTCCCTTCATTTGGTGAGAATTATCTCCCTTGGCCGGTGTAACCTAAAATATTACCATGTAAAAATTCTTTTTTTATTTATAAGAGATACTTTTTTTAGGATCTGATTTTTACGATACTTATCGGATGAATTTCTGTACAAAACATATCTAAGAACACTGCCACATATATAAATTACCTTTGTGTGAAATTTGCAAAAATTAAAAAATAAAGCAACCGGCCTTGATGGTATTCCAATTATAGTACTCAAAAGACTTTAACCAGAACTAGCTCTAATCCTTACAAAACTGTTTAAACGTTGTCTTAAGGAGAATTGCTTCCCGTCGCCCTGGAAAATCTCATCAGTATGCCCTGTATTTAAGAATTCAGGTGATCACTCATCTCCCTCTCAGTACAGGCCAATAAGTCTCCTGTGCGTCATGAGTAAGTTGCTGGAATTCATGTTAGATGAAGAAGTAATCAACCATCTCAGCAAAAATAACCTTCTTAGTGACACACAATATGGTTTCCGTTCTGCTAGATCTACAGCAAATGTGCTTACAGTTATATTTCATAGGATTAGCGGATCTCTCGACAGAGGCTACCTTTCTATGACAATTGCTCTTGACATATCAAAGGCCTTTGATAGAGTATAGCATAAAGGTTTACTTCACAAGATCTCCAGCTACGGTATAGCTGGAAATGTCTTCTCAATTATTAAATCATTTCTCTCTGATAGGTTCATAAGAGTAGTGGTTGATGGGCAGAAATCAGAAGCTCTCAGTATTAATGCTGGAGTCCCTTAGGGACCCATCCTGGGACCAACTCTCTTCCTGATCTATATTAATGATCTTCCAAATCACAAATTCTTACATCATTTGTAGACATCTATGCTGATGACACTACTATCTGTGGTAGCACATCTAGGACCGTAAACGACCAAGTTCTCTCTGATTCTCTCTGATTCTCTCTCCTCTGATCTTGAGCAAGTGGTACAATGAGGAAAGAGGTGGCTTGTTGCATTTAATGCATCTAAAACCAAGCTTTTATCTTTACATCACCAACGCTTTTTTTATATAAAATAAACGAGTGTTTATTTTTAAAGAGAGAGATATATTTCGGAGCTAACGTGGAGCTATTATTTAATTTTCAAATTTCACTCAACGCTTCTAATGGATAAACTACCCAGATATATTCATAGGTTTGAAAACACTTTTTAAAGATCATAGCAATTGGTTATCGAACTTACGCATTATTTTTAGGTTTTGGTTTCGATCTCAGCTTGAGTATTATTTTTTTTTACTTACAAGAAGTGAACTGTTTAGAAAAACATAATACTTGCATGAACGTATCTCAATTTCTTTCTGTTTTTCTTTTGTTCATTTTTTTTTAAAAAGAATTTAACGTTACATTTAATACATGCCGGATACATCTTCTAGTAAAGTTATAAACACAGACAAATAAATAAAAATAAAATAAATAATATAGAATCTTTACACAGGGCCTACATCATAAGGTTTAATGAATAGCAGTAGATTTTAAAACAAAATAATCAAATTGATTTCAGGTCCATTTCAATTACCACGGAACTGCTCATGTGTACAATAGGCTCCATATGCATGCTTGAACTTGAGTCGAACACATATTTGAGGAAAGAAATATTTCCCGAAATATCATTTTTCTTATTTTTTTCTACAAAGGAGTTACCATTTATAAAGGCTTGGGGACCACTCAAGTAAGGGTTAATGAGTGTACGGTTGTCAATGGAACAATATGATAGCAATCCTTATTAGTGGGAATTTGGTAAGTTGGATCACTTAAGGGGACGGCTCATCAAGAACTTGTTTACGTTGGACCTGAAGACGACCATATTGTAGTCAGCTGGAAAGCAGAAAAATGGAAGAGAGTTTCACGGCGGTTTTAAGAAAGAAGCCTTGTTTATAGAATCCACATTTAGGTTTAGACACAGATAAAGAATGGGGGAAATTATTGATACTGGTTTCAGCTAGACGAGTGTTTTTCATGAAAGTTTGGCAAGGGGGACGATAGATAAAAGGGCATCCCCTACTAAACTATGATGTCTATTTTGAACTCTGATAAAATTGTTTTGGAGATGGGTATATTTGCTGATGACACCACTCTCTATAACAGGCACGAGGGGAAAACAAATGAACACATATCTAAGGAAATGGCAGAAACACTAGAGGATGACCTCAAATCTGTAGTGGAATGGGGGACAAAAATGGATGGTCACATTCAATGCTGTCAAGCTTAAGCTTGTCTCCTTCCATAATTACAAGAAACCTTCTCTACCACCAACAGAACACATTACCCGAAAGTACTTCCTTTAAACTCCTCAGCCTAATGTTTACAGGAAACATGAACTGGAATAGATACATTGAAAAGAAGATGGGCTCTCCCTACCGTGCTAGAAAACTACTTATGCCTGAAAGTATCCTGTACCTCTACAAGGTCACCATCCTCTCATGTATGGAGTATTGTTGTCACATTTGGGCTGGTGCATCTACTACTTGTCTCTCACTCCTGGGTTCAAAAGATATTCGCCAACCTAATAAGTCCTGAACTGTCATCTAGGCTTCAGCCTCTGCCCCATCGACGAAATGTTGCATCCCTCTGCCTGTTCTACAAGTACTTTAATGGTGAATGCTCTGGTGAACTACAAGCACTTGTACCGTCTCGACGTGAATACCCTCGACAAACCCGACAAGCAGCTAAATCTCACCCCTTCACAGTAGAGATCCCCAGGTGTAAAAAGGCCTTTTACTCCAATAGTTTCTTTCCCAGAACTGCTAGACTTTGGAACTCCCTTCTGGGATTCTGCTTTCCCAACTGTACTGACATGCAGAAGTTCAAGTGTAATGTGAACAGACATCTTGCTATGTGTATTGAGATTTCATGCAAATATGGAAATCTATACAAAGGTGAGACCGCCCCCCCATAAAGTAAGGCTAGAAGAATACCATAAAACCGTGACAAAACTGTGGAGCAAGATCAAAATAATTTATAGGGATGGAAAGTGAAGAGTCAGGCGACTCAAAGTGTGACATGACCGTCCCAAGGAGCGGTAGGGCTCCGCATTTGAGGGAGGTTGAGACTTCCAAAACTCTGGAGAATCCCGGGCAGCTATGCTTGTGTTATTTGTTAAGTATTATTGTATGCCCGAGCAGCAGCGACCGACCCTGCTGAAAGGAAGAGTTAATTGCTAAATTTTATTATTTTTTATGAAACCGATGTATAAATCTGATTGTTTGGAGAAACTGACAATTTGATTTCATTTCAAGAAACATAACGGAATATAATTTCGTTTCCGATGCCAGCGAACCCCAACTTAGGGACGTCTGGCCTCTGAGCAAAATGCCAGACGAGGGGTCACGGGGTTAATCTCTTCCAATTGGAAGAAACACAACTGAGAGCATTTGCAGATTCGCAGGTGCATGCAGGGAATCGGGAATGACATACTTATTGGCGATTGATCTAAGGAGCAACTTACCTTACCCCGATACCTTTTGTACATAAGAAAATCCCTGCGCCAAAATCAGTAGTTGAAGCTGAGTTTTGAGCGAGCCTAATACTAATCGAAGAGTCGTCGCCACCCCCTCTCTTCCCGACCTCACCACCACAAAACTGAGAGTAATTAAATCTAATTGAAACTCAATAGCATTTGTTAAAAAACAACAACTGAACAATTGTATATAAGTGTGTATCATATTTTGTATATCTAACTTGAATTAACTAAGTAGAATAGATATATCTGGGTCTGTCTTTCTTTTGTGTTCATGAAAATCTATTCACTTCCAGCGTGACAGCGGCATATAAACCTGAAGGTGAAATCGATTCTGACCAAATCGATCAAATGAATCCTACTGCACCGAGAGATCATGCGAAGAATTCTCTGTGAAGAACGAGCACGACGCATATGTGACAAGGAGTTCCCTGTTTAGGGATCGCTGAAGGTTCACAAAAGAGGCTGCACATATGCTAAAGAAAAAAAAATTACTAAGCAGGCCAAGCCTAGAGATTAGTAGTATTTGGGAGCCTGTTATTGTAGAAAAAACAAACATTGTACACCCTTAAAATTTCGGCAATGGAAAGGGAGATAATCCTCTGTCGATCTTTATACCCCTCCCCCTTTATTAACCAAGTATTTTTTTCACAAATACGAAACAATGACCATAAAAGAGAGACTAACTCAAAGAATGCAAAAATGTCTACGGAGTCAGTAACTTTTCTCTTTTCTTTTCTAAACAACAACCAATATGCCTGAGAACAGTCGAAGGCCAAATTGACTGAAATATTGCGCAAATAACTCAAGATGAGAACAATAGTTCGATCGATACAGGTAATATAAATAATCAGCCCTCATCTAACAAATTCAGAACTTGAAAATCATATTTAATTGATAAAGTGGTTATCTCTTTAACAACCTTTTCAGAAATAAGAGATCAAAATCAGCCTTGTAATGGCTACGATATACTATTAATGCTTAAACATCGTAAAAAAGGGATTTTTTTTTTCATATATTAAAAAAACTACTTGAACAATTTACATAATTTTTGGAATATGACATTTTCGTCCCATGGTGGATACGTATGTAGCAGAAACAAATGGAACTTTTTTCTTCCTCAAATCAATGCTACTCCCCTGTGCTATTTGGTCACATACTGATCAATCAGGGGTACGGCGCATTGATCCTTCCTATCCCCTAAGGAAATCAGCCAGCATCCGGTTTGAGGAATAAGAACTTGTCCTTACTGAGAGAGACACCAAACAGAACGGACCTCCCTTTTCTTCTCTCTCTCTCTCTCTCTCTCTCTCTCTCTCTCTCTCTCTCTCTCTCTCTCTCTCTCTCTCTCTCTCCACCTCGGTGATTTCTAACGGTATCGACGATTCCCCTGGAATAACTACCGCGATAGCACCAGGTGGCCGGAGTCCAGCTTTTGACAAGGAACATATCACATTCTCCTTAATAAACCTTTTTCTGTGTTACATTTTATAAAGTTGTTGTGTTCGTCATTTCAGAAGCTTGTATGGAATTATTTATTTTATTAGGTTGTGCCCTAAAAGCATTCTAAACCCTAAACCTACACAATAAAAATTTTCTGTATTTTTTTAATTGTGTTAAATTCTAAACTTGCACCGAGTAAACATTTACAAACGACAAATAAACAATGTAAATAGTTGGCGTATTGCATACGTCAGACATATTGAACATGATTTAGTAAACTATTGCGGTTTTAAAATAAAAATAAAAAACAACAAAAAACAAAGGCACTCCTATGTTCAGACGCACTTTATATCCCAATCACTCCCCCCCCCCAGGGAGATCCCGTAAATCCCTTTCCTATCAAGATTAACTATTCAATATCATACTAGTGACGTACATGCAGTGTTCAGTGGGACGGTGGGACGCACCTTTACCTTGGAATATCAAAGTGTACGTGCCGTTTTGGGACGCGTCATGGAAAGTTTGTTTGTTTTTAAAGTTAATTTCCGATTTTTAATACTTCCTGGATTCTCTGGAAAAATAACACACACAGATGAATCCATTTTTACTCTGCATTTTTTTTTTTTAAAAGAAGTCGGTCAATCGCCGGATTGTCTCATCGGATATTGTCTAAAGGCTGAAGTTATGTTTCCGCTTACTTGGTCTAACACTAAACAGGCAGTAACTCATCGTTGTGGATCTGTGGTGTGGTTCCTGGCTTTGGTAGGGGCCATCTTTGGAGGACGATAGCATCTTTGGGTAGGGCCAAGAAATACACGGACATGTGATATAGATTAGGATATAATTGCTATTGTTTTAGCGAACAAAGAAAATGGAGAATATATATATATATATATATATATATATATATATATATATATACATATATATACATATATATATATATATATATATATATATATATATATATATATATATATATATATATATAATCGTGACACCCTGCACTGATGATTCCCGAAAGGATGAAACACTAGTGTCTGTAGGTATTTAATAATTATTACAGTATTATTATAGTAAATAATAATAATAATAATAATAATAATAATAATAATAATAATAATAATAATATATATATATATATATATATATATATATATATATATATATATATATATATATATATATATATATATATATACTAGTAGGCCGCCCGGCATTGCCCAATCGTAAAATACGCTTAAATATGATATTTTGATTAATGCATATTTCGTATTTATTATTATATTATATTGGACCCAATATATAGTAATGATTTAAAAAGTTTTAAAAAATGACTCCTGCGCCACCACCGAGAATTGAAACCAAAACGTTTAGCTTACGATTTACTTTTTCTTTATACGTTAATGCCTGAGCTATGAAAACATGTTTGCTGCAAGCATAAAAATTAAAACATGAACCAATCGCTATTAATTTATGCATGCATATTCGTAATGCTGCCATTCGACCACCACCTGACAAATTCCATTTGTTTTAATTTTCACACTTTTGCACCGGTTTTCCTCGGCTAAAACCCAAATATAAAGTTTCGCATGAGTTCGAATACCCTATATATGAAGTTTCATGTCTGTAGACCCAAAACTGACGGAAGAGTTTGGTGTGCAAAATTTTTAAACAAATATATATGCGCATACATAAATATATATAGAAAGAGAGGCTTGTGATTACTATAACCTTTTTACACAAATATTACGCAAGTATAAATCATGTAGAATATCTGCATGAATATAATTACAAGTAATAGTTAAATAAAGATGATCATCCCATGAGAAAAGCGAAAAAAAACTAATAGGAAATTAACTGAAATGAATGTTTAAAAGAATATGCAAATTAGCTAGATTTTTTGCAGACGAATGCAATTCCACGACCCATATATAACAAAATTGTATTTTTTTTAATAAATAGAAAGAAAGGGTCTTAATATGAATATCAATACACAAAAACCCAAGATGGTTGTATAATTTGGTTTTCCAGATATAGATCCACTGAAACCCGTGTGATTATTAAAGAGTGCTCAGTGAAGGGCAAAGCCGGTATAGTATTTTCATTATACAAGTTGGTTATATATGTTCATACATGTTTCAGTGAAATCTCAATTTAGACTGAGTTACTGCCTGTTGAGAGTTAGGCCACATTTGAGTGTCGCTTCTTTTTCGGTCCGATGAGGTGGATCTCTCTCAATTGAGATTGCACTGAAACATGTATGCACATATGTAACCAATAATGTTTGTATAATAAACATACTATATAAAAAAAAACATATTATAAACACGCTCTGTTCATTCGTCGAGCACTCTTTAGTAAACAATGGAGTTTTAGTGGATTTACACCCTGGGAAACTAAAACTAGAGCACTATTATTAATTATTAGCAGTACCCGTTAACCGGCGTCGCCCGGTGGAAGCGTGCCCCTCTCCCGCGAAAAAAAGTAAAGTACGGTTGTTGTTGTTGTTGTTGTTGTTGAAGAAGAAGAAGAAGAAGAAGAAGAAGAAGAAGAAGAAGAAGAAGAAGACACCTCCAACTCTTATATGGATATTGAGCAGGCCTCAGTCATTAAAAAAAACAAAATAAATAAAAAATATCAGCGAGGGTAAAAAAAAAAAAAAAAAAAATAGACATAGTAGTCAGCCCAGGTGGAGAAATGTGAAAAAAAAAGTAGTAGGGAGGCAGGCAGGCTCGAACCTGTATAGCGAATCATGAAAGGAATATGAAAAAAAAGGCCATCCATTTAGCTGAAGAGAGAGAGAGAGAGAGAGAGAGAGAGAGAGAGAGAGAGAGAGAGACTGAGTCTGTAATTTTTGACGTACTAAAAACAGGAAATACAGGACAGTTTTAAATCAAAATAATTTATTTTATTTTAAAAGTAAAACTTTTTCACCAATAAACTAAAAACATAACTTTTCATTTGTATTTCAAATTTTTAATAAAACATGGTACTTATGCATATTGTGAACGTCCGTGTCAAAATCGAAGTATCAAATAAAGAAATCAGTGCCTTTTCGTTTCCGTTTCCTTAGGAATCATTGTTTCATTTTGTGTGGTCGCCTTTTGGGTCTTTAGCGAAGCAATATCTAATATAAGCACAAACACGATTTAACAAAAAAATTGACGATAGCAAAGCCAAGTAAAAAAAAAAAAAAAATGAAAATTCCCAAAGTAAAAGGTTTAATAAAAATGTCAAAATGTTTTTTTTTAATGGCGTTTCAAGGTTTCCAGAAAAAAATTATATCCTCAAAATTATGATAAAATAAAAACAGTAGCGATAAAGTTCTGTTTATTTGTTTATGAAAAATTATTTATCCGTGATTTACAAATGTTCTGTTTTTGCCGTTTAGTTGTTGTACAAGTAGTCTCCAACCCTGTTATCAAAAAAGGGGACACGTTGGGTCGATACCGACATATAGATTAACCATATTGTTTAAAAAGATAAAAGGATTTAATGTGTTTTATTTTATGATTGAAATTTTTATTGGATAATTTAAAATTTAAAACATTGAACAATACATTCTTTAACAAATAAAAAAAAAATGAAGATTTAAAATGATTAAATGTGTTTGAATTTATATTTTTAAAATTTAATTTCTAATTAAAATTTAAAACATTGAACAATACAAATAAGATTTTGATTTGATTTAAAATTTTATATTGTTCTCGGATTTATATGAGGATGCGCGGAAACATTGCTTCCTTTTTCTGCGTCTCCACAAGAATTCAATATTTAACTTCATATTTCATTATGTCTTTTCGAGAACAAAACCAACATTTTATTGTTTGATGTTTTTATTTTATAAAATAACACACATGTAATTCTATGTTTTTAGTTTACCAACCCCTCGGAATTCACCTTTTATAACTTTTCGGGTATGCTGAGAACGAATATCGTATTTAATTTTGCGTAAACAAGTAGTTATCCATATTTGAAGACATTCAGTATCCAACGTAATCCGTGTTCTGTTGTAGTGTAAGGTAATACAGTTTTAATTTATTTTAATAAATATTACTCTAAAATACTGTTTTAATTTATTTTAATAAATATTACTCTAAAATGCTGTTTTAATTTATTTTAATAAAAATTACTCTAAAATACTGTTTTAATTTATTTTAATAAAAATTACTCTAAAATACTGTTTTAATTTATTTTAATAAATATTACTCTAAAATACTGTTTTAATTTATTTTAATAAAAATTACTCTAAAATACTGTTTTAATTTATTTTAATAAATATTACTCTAAAATACTGTTTTAATTTATTTTAATAAATATTACTCTAAAATACTGTTTTAATTTGTTGTCTTGGTTTTACGTTCTTTCCTTCCACTCAAGATTTCTTGGAATTCCCCCTCTAATAAACCTTACCTTTTTGCGCCAACGCCGGTAGTAGGGAGTGAGGATTCTAGTTACATGTAGCATGCGCGAGCCTTTTCTAGACTCACACAAAACACGCGTTCACATCTCAAGCTATATTACTTGTCACATACATACGCGCACACAAACATACGCGCGCACGTCCACACACGTACATATATTCACGTTCGCGTACATACACTCACATTCACGTATATATACACACACACACACTAACGTACACACATGTACTTACATATACGCACATATACGCGCACACATACGCACACATGGGCGATGTCACTTCCCCTTTCAAAGGAAATCCACACATGCTCAAAAGACCACCAGAAACAAGTATAAAAGCAAGAGAAAAGCTGTTTCCAGTCTTTTCAGACCAGCTTCCTAGCTGGACGGTCTACAGACCGACAGCGTGCCTTTTCGGCATGCGCGCGCACGTGCGTACTTCACACCATTTGCTACTATGTGGGACAAAAAACCAACAGACAGTACGTACACTTTATACGCTTTCTCTCTCCATGAACTGGATTGACTTTCTCACTCTATCTCCCCTTCGGCTTTGGTCCATCAAAACAGACATGTGCGCGACTCTCTACTGAGTTTAACCCCCTCTTTCTACAGGCCGGCTTGCCACTTCGCGTTTCTCTGTTGCATTCCCCTTTCCTTCCACGCGCGTACCCGTCAACGGCCGAATGAACACGTGACGCCCAAGACTTTCATTTCTCAACAGAAAATAAACGACACGTTTATTTTATTCCAGCATTTGAGTTCTTTGTTTCCTTCATTCAATTCGTTTCATTATTTTTTCTTGTAGCGAGTTAGGGTATTTATATACTGGTCCGCAACAAGCATATTTGGCGTTTTTTTTTTGTTTTTTTTTTTGCGTTTTTTTTTTGCGTTATTGGAAAACAAGATGGCCGTCATTAAAACAATAGTGATCACGTTAGATACTGAATGTCTTCAAATACGAATAACTACTTGTTTGCGCAAAAAATAAATGCGATATTCGTTTTCAGCATACATGAAAACCTCTGAGAGTCGACAAATTAAGGGTGAATGCCGAGGAGTCGGTAAACTAAAAATTTATCTAAATTTGAATCACCGAATTACATATTCAATAATCATGTATATATAAACAAATTTCTGTTTACGATATATATACCGGTGTCGACCCAACGTGTTCCTTCTTTTTTATAACAGGGTTCGATGCTATTTTATATAAGTAAACGGCCAATCTGCCATTGTTTATTTGTGCAAAAGTTCTATTTTTAAAATAAAAGAATGTATTTTTATCTAAAACTCTTAACGTATATTATTTGCTTACTTGTGAAAAAGTTCTGTTTACGTTCTGTAAACTCACTCTGTGGTTTTTGCTCTGTGCCTGTCTGTCTCCCTCTCTCTCTCTCTCTCTCTCTCTCTCTCTCTCTCTCTCTCTCTGTAAACACATTTAGAGAAAGAAAGAAAGAGAGAGAGAGCGAGAGAGAGAGAGAGAGAGAGAGAGAGAGGGAGGGGGAGCAATTAATTCCGAGCGGCTAAGTAAGCGCTTTATCTATCTATCTATCTATCTATCTATCTATCTATCTATCTATCAATGTTTCGGTTGGTTCGATACAAAACACATATAAATATCTCTCTCTCTCTCTCTCTCTCTCTCTCTCTCTCTCTCTCTTTTGAAAACACATTTGGGGAGAGAGAGAAGCAATTAATTCCCAGCGGCTAAGTAAGGGTGCATTTGTAGACGCCATGTTGGATAGTATTTCGATCGTTCGTTTTAGTGCATGTATTCTGGAATAACGGTCCGTGTTGGTGTAAACCAATGAGAATAGCTGGAAGGTTTTCAGGAAGATTTCATTATTTTTAGAATCGGCGGATAGGAAGTTAACGGCTGTGCTATGAGTTTATGAATCAGTTACGGAGGGTGAAATCACAGTATCCGTACCCTGTGTATAACAATCTGCGGTGTTTACTGGTGGCGGTGGTAGGACTTTAATGATAGGGGGTAAAAATCAGGATTACTTCTTCTGTAGATTAATGCTATAGCGATGCTGTAGCTCCCCGGATGCAATCTAGGATTTTATTTAAACACCAGGATGTGTCAGGAAAGTCTTTATAAAGTTACGTAAGATTGTGGCTAATAGACTAGACATAAGAAATTTGTATGTGGCATCTGTTGTTTGAAACCTACTGTATTTTGGTTCAGAGAGGAATAATTGCGCCTCTTTTATTATATATATATATATATATATATATATATATATATATATATATATATATATGCAGCCCCAGGCCATGATATTCCCACCACCATGCTTGACTGTAGGCATGACACACCTTTGTTCTCCTCACTTGGTCGCCGCCATACATACTTAAGGCCATCAGAACCAAACAAATTAAATTTCGTATCATCAGATCATAGGACATGGTTCTAGTAATCTACGGGCTTTGTTGACATGTCTTCAGCAAACTGTTTGCGGGCTTTCTTGTGTATTGCCTTCAGAAGAGGCTTCCTCATGGGATGGCAGCCATGCACATTTATTTGAGGGGTACAAAATTAGTGTGTCATGCCTAGAGTCAAGCATGGTGGTGGGGGTGTCACGGTATGGAACAGCATGAGTGCTGCAGGTATTGGAGAGTTACATTTCATTGAGGAAAAGATGAACTCCAAGATGTACTGTCAAATACTGCAGCAGAGCATGATCCTCTCCCTCCAAAAAACTGGGTCGCAGAGCAGTGTTCCAGCATGACAATAACTCAAAACACACATCCAAGATAATCACTGCTTTACTGAGGAGGTTGAGAGTAAAGGTCGTGGACTGTTGAAGCATGTCACCAGACTTGAACTCAATAGAATATCTTTGGGGGCATCCTCAAGCAGCAAAGTCTCAAATATCTGCCAGCTCCACGAGGTCGTAATTGAAGAGTGGAAGAACATTCCAGTGGCTACATATGAAGCTCTGGTAAACTCCATGCCCAGGAGAGTAAAGGCAAGTTTTGGATAATGATGGTGTCCACAAAAATATTGAGACTTGACATGTATTTTAATATTGACTTCTTTTCTTAAGGGGTGTACGCACTTTTGTTGCTAGAGGTTTAGCTTTTAATGGCTATATTTTGAGGGGAAAATAAATTATATATTAAGTTATATATGCTGCAGACCGACTACTTTTCATTGTGTCCAAAAATCTTTTTTTCAGTATTGTCTCATGAAAAGATATACTTAAATATTTGATTGATTGATTGATTGATTGTTTTTATGGCATATCAACCTATGTGGTCATTTAATGCCGGAGTCCTTTTTTTTAATTATTTTTTATTGGGTAGGGGAATTTTTCAGCCTTTGTTCCCTTTTTTGTATAAAATCGAATTAAGAAATTAAATGTTGTATTTATACATGGATGTGTATATTTGGGTGACTTTAAATTTCCTTAAATTTTCTTATATAAATTTACTTTCCTTAGGTATGCTAGAATATTTGCTGAGTTGACCTTTTCAAAAAGGTCCTCCATATTGCTTTCTGTATAATATAATTTTCTAGTTGGGGCAAGGTCATCACACCCAACTAGGATATGTTTTACTGTGAGTGTCTCCTGGCATGGGATGCACTCTGGCGCCGATTCTCCATTTAGTATATAAGAATGAGTAAAGTTGGTGTGTCCTATGCGCAGCCGAGTCAGTATCACATCTTCTCGGCGTGATCTCTTGATGACCGGACATCGTTCCTTAAGTTTAGGTTTGATTGAGTATAATTTGCTGCCCTCTTTCTGAGAGTTTAAATATTTGAAGAAATGTTACACACACACACTATATATATATATATATATATATATATATATATATATATATATATATATATATATATATATATATATATAAAATAAAAATTACAATTAAATTTACCAAAATGATCCAAGATGGTAAAATTAAAGTAAATTATAAATATTAAAGAATTAATATTTATAAAATTATCTCAGCCAGATATAAAAGCTCAATAAAACCAAATAGGAAATAGAGCTTATAATATGAGCAAACAGTTAATAAAATATGTAAAAAACACTTTGAAATGAGTTAAAAACATATTTAATCTGAAAAGGAAACATTAGATAAATGGATAGTCCTTAATCCGCGGAGTTTCGAAGAAATACTTTCCTTCTCATCAGAGGGTAGGAATAAGCAAAATGCGGGATCGGATTTTGCATGCAGAAGTATTTGATGAAACAACAAGTAAGTCAAAGAAAACAAAAAAATTGAAGCAGAGGGAATATGATGAAGAAAAAAGTTGATTACACATGAATGGATAGTCTGGTGGAAGATAAAAAATCCAGTGACGGTAAAATCCAAATGTAAAACTTCAAGAAAGTTAAAAGAATTTCCATTGGTACAAGTAAAATCCAAGGATATATATATATATATATATATATATATATATATATATATATATATATATATGGGGGGGTGAACTATTTATGTATGAAATGGAATATTGATGTAATAGAAGAATCACGCAAGTTTATAAGACAACAATTTTGAACAGGAAATAAAAAAAAATTCAAATCTTATTAGTAAATGCCCGCAGTACAGCAAGTGTTTGTGTAAAGAAAGTTGGTTGAATAGGAGTCGTGAATATGCGTGAGTTATTTGCCAACGTGGTATTGAGTGTGTTTGTTTGTCTTGTTTTTGATCATGCGTTTGGAGATTTATTTGTTTCACCACGAAAGCAAAATGTGATACAAGGTCGTTTTTAATGTGGGCGGAAAACAAGCTCCCCAAAAGGGGCATTCTGGAAGTCCTTTTCCGTTCAGAACCCCGACACCAGAAGGTGGTTTGTAAAGAACACGCTCTTGGTCTCTTTTCATTCGACCGCCTGGAAAGGTATCTCCGAAACTGGTTTTCTTGATCAGGTCTTGGAGGAATTTAGCACTGGCTTACTACATTCACACATAGGTGTTACTTTTTGCACTCGAAACGATTTCCGTTTGTTGGAAATTCTTTGAATTAACACTTTTATGAAAGAAAGAAGTTAAACGCTCAGAACCATTTTCGCTTTAGCATTCCAAAGTCTAGCAGTTCAAGAGAAGACACTACTAGGGTGGAAATCTTTCGGACATCTGACGTGAAGGGGTGGAATTTTACTGCTTGTCGGGTTTGATTGAGTGTATTTATGTCGAGATGGTAAATCTTTCATTTTACATTTTTCTATTTTCAATTTTATAAAGCAAACGCGACAGGCAATATTAACTCACACTGAAAGCATACTGGTACGCACACGTTTACACACACACAACCACACACGCACAACCACGCACACACACATGCACACACACAAAAAAAACGCACACACACGCATACGAACACACACACATAACCACACAAACAAACGCACGCACACTCACACACACATATGAACAACTCGTTTTGCTCCCAAAACAGCTTTCCTTAGTACCTAAAATTAAACGAAGCTTCTACGAACAAAGTTTTCTTCCAAGAGCTTTCCACGAGTGGAACATGTTACATCGAGAATGATTCTCTACAGACTACAATGTGATTGTTTTCAAGTTCAGTGTAGGCAAATATCTGTTGAGTCTTTCTGTAAACCAATTATCGTTCTTACCCTTTCATAGCATTATTCATCATTATCCGCTGAAAATCTCACTAACTCTTATCATCGATTTGACTTTTGACTTTGGTAACTCGTGACCCATCTATAAATGACAGTTATCTCTGTGTGTATGAGCGATTAGCAAAAAAAAAAATCAAAACCTACAAAACAAACACCCACGAAGTTGGTATATTTTTTTATTGGCGTTGTCCTGGATGATAATATCCAAAATCCCCCAAAATCATTCTTTAGAGATCAACTGGGCCAGGTATCGTTAGTAAAGGCGTTTTTTTCAGCCATTTCCGAGGTTATTTATACTTTATATAAAGAAAATGGTGAACGACTTACATTATTATTATTATTATTATTATTATTATTATTATTATTATTATTATTATTATTATCACATTAAAAAAAAGTACGGCTGAGCTGAGCGGATGTGAAATAGGGTTGGGGGGAATGTGGAAAAACGGGGAAGGAGGAAGAGAAAGAAATATAAAAGTTTCGATATAAAGATCGCATGCACACGTTTTAATCTTTTCTATTTTATTTTCGATAACTCCTTCCGGACAACGCCAGGTAACCCTTCTATTTAATGTATAAATATACACCTACAAACTCTCATACTACCGCACTACAACCGGCAAAAATGATTTATAAAACTGAGGCGTGATTGAAGAAAGAAGGATCAATGTTGTCTAGTTGTATCACTGAAGACTTAGCTGCAACATGTGTTTATTCCGAAAGCCGTTCTTAACATGGGGAAGTAAGGATTGTTTATTTCGAAAGTCGTTCTTAACATGGGGAGATTGGTGGAGTTTATTCCGAAAGCTGTTCTTAACATGGGTAGGTAGGGAGTGTTTATTCCGAAAGCCGTTCTTAATATGGGGAGGTTGGGAGTGTTTATTTCAAAAGCAGTTCTTAACGTGGGGAGGTTGGAATGTTTATTCTGAAAGCCGTTCTTAACATGGGGAGGTTGGGAGTGTTTATTCTGAAAGCCGTTCTTAACATTGGTAGGTTGGGAGTGTTTATTCCGAAAGCCGTTCTTAACATAGGAAGGTTGGGAGTGTTTATTTTGAAAGCCGTTCTTAACATGTGGAGATTGAGGTGTTCATTTCGAAAGTCGCTTTTAATGTGGGGAGTTTGGGGATGTTTATTCCGAAAGCCGTCTTTAACATTGGAAGGTTGTGGGTGTTTATTCCAAAAGCTGTTCTTAACATAGGAAATTGGAGGTGTTTATTCTGAAAACTGTTCTTAACATGGAGAGGTTGGGGCGTTTATTCCGAAAGCCGTTCTTAACATGGGGAGGTTGGTAGTGTTTATTCCAAAAGCCATTCTTAACACGGATAGGTTGGGGATAATACCCCTAGAAAACAACTCTTTGCATGTAAGTCTTCAGTGGCACAACCCGGCCACATTGACCGAAAGAGAATATTTCAAGTTTAAACCCATAAAGACGTAAAGTCGTAAAATCGATTATCTCTATCGCTGTAAAAACTTTCTCTCGCGTGACGTTATCCTCTATCTCGACATATCTATTATCAGACCATGTATTGCGCACTGTTATTATATTTGGAATAGTGAATCTCTGTCTCATTTGAAGGTTTTTGATAATGTGCACTCGACCTTTCTTTTTCGCTGCACACTTTCATTCACAGACGTGATGTTGCTAGTCCCAATATTTTTTTATAAATACTATTATATGTCCTTCAGAATTGTCCGATCTATTATCTGCTTTCTTTGTTCCAGCTTGTTTGACTCGTTGGTCTTGTGGTCTTCATCAATTCGCCGTTTTGATAATTCATTGTAATACAGTTTACTAATTCAGTAGCTTCTTTCCAAGAATTGCAGACTCGTGGAACTTTCTTTCTGTTGACTGTTTTCCTATTACCTTGGTCTTTTCAATAGACATGTAACAGAGCGCATATGAGCGCATACGAAATTATCAGCAGCCACAGAAGAATGGATAACAAGCGATTATATTAGCAGCAGGAGCAGCATTTGAACGCGTATGCAAATTAGCAAATGTGCTCGGGCTTGCATCTGAAGAAAAAGAAACAAGGACGCAATGTCGTCGGAGAAGAAAAAAGTCGACGTCGAAGGAGACGAGCGTGTAAAGTGAAGGCAAGAAAGGGCCGGCCGTGGCCGGCATAGGATCGGAAGAAAGAGAAACGCAAATCAGGTTAGATGGACATGTGGCAGTGAGAGACAATTAAGTTGGTGTCGAGACGGGAGAGTGACGGTAATAAATGCTTTTCTTAAAAAGGAAAAGATGCCGACCCGGATTTATTTGTTTTTGTTTATCTGTTCTTTTGAGACCGTACCCATGTTACAGACATATGTCTTTGTGATAATCTTCTTTTGTTTTTGTTAACACCTTACATAAAGTGGCTTCACGCCTTGTCTTGAGCGATTTCCATAATTATTTTATATATAGGGAGATTAAAATAAGATTACCTTAACAACAACTAGTTTTAGTTTTGTAACAATTTGATTCCATTTTTTAATGTTTTAACAATAAAGTAATAATTAAAATTAACCGTCAAATCACATTCAAACAAATAACAATACAAATGTAAAAAATGTCTTAAAAAATGTTTTAAAAAAATGTTTTAAAAAATGTTTTACAAAATGTAAAAATATGTTAAAAATGTCTTAAAAATGTAAAAATATGTTAAAAAATGTAAAAAATAAAAAAAAACTTTTAAAAAATGTAAAAAAGAAATGCAAAAAAATGTAAATAAAAACTGCTTTAAAAATGTTAAATGTAAAAATATATTTAAAATATGCAAGAAAAATGCTATTTACAAACTAACCGATGGACGCGTACCCCTCCTCCCACCTAAAGATGCCATAAATTCTTGTTAATATTATCCATCATCAATTAGAGAGAATATATTTGCGTCATTTCACCAAGCCGAAAAGGAAGTGTTTGTCCTTACGAGAAATTTCACCCATAAACAAGGAGATATTTTCTTCAATAAAGGAGCGTCGTTTATTTTTTATTTTTTATTTTTTTATATCAAGGTCAGATGTCAATCGTTTTTGCGGTCACTGTTCAGCACTAACCTTTAACCATTAAAACAATCGCTTCCATTTTTGCACATATGATTTCGCGATAGAAAGCCGAATATCCGGAATTCATACATTAAAAAATGGCGAACGCGAATAGTGAATTTTATAAATTTTTAGAATAGAAAAAGTTTTACTTGACATTCCTTTGCCTTTCCTTCATCGGAATCTGAGTTTCGGTTTCTTCATCGGAATCCGACTTTGCTGTTAATAATAGACAGCCTGTTCTATCAAAAAAATTTATTCTGAAAACTTAGTTTACAAGGAAAATTTATTCTGAGAAGCTTAGTCTACAAGAATATTTTATATTTTATTATATTATATATTATATTATATTATTATTATTATTATTATTATTATTATTATTATTATTATTATTATTATTATTATTATTATTATATATTTTATTTTGAGAATCTTAGTCTACAAGAAAATTTTACTTGTGGAGCTTAATCTACAAGAAGTATTTATTTCGAGAAGCTTAGTCTTCAGGAAAATTTTATTCTCAGAAGCTTAGTCTACAAGAATATTTTTTCTGTGAACTTAGTTTACAACAAAATTTTATTCTAAGTTTAGCCTACAAGAATGTTTTTGAGAGAACTTAGTCTACAAGAAAATTTTATTCTGAGAAGCCTGTTCTACAGGAAACAAATTGCCTTAGACGCTTTGTCCACAAGAAAAATTATTCTGAGAAGCTTAGTCTGCAAGAAAATTTTATTCTGTGAAGTTTAGTCAAGAAGATACTTTTTTAGAAGCCTATTCTACAAGAAATTTTTTTCTGAAACGCTTAGTCTACAAAGGAAATTGATCATAAGAAGCCTAGACAGCAAGAGGATGTGACTCAGGGAAGTTTGGACTACAATGAAATGAGATTGCTCTTGTGAAGATTTCATTAAGAGAAACAAGAAAATTTGATCCGAAGAAACGTGGTATTATAAGTTACTCCTTTCCTTCTTGGTCTTTTCATTTCAATTTTTTCCTCGCATTTTTTTTGCGTCGGTTATTTGAGATGTGATTCGAATTAATGATGAAATCAAATGGTTTTATTTACTACCTTTTCTTATTCTCCACTTCATGTGGATTTGCTTTCTTTGTCATCCTCAAAAGCAAGAAACATGTGAAATGCAAAATATTTGACAAACTATAAAAATGGAGAAATAAGCAAATTCGAATGTTCATTAGTCCAAATGTTTTGTTTTATTATAAATTATTAAGTCTACTAAGAATGAAAATGCTAACTTGTATTTTTATAATGAACTAGCAGGGTGACCCGACGTTGCCCGAGATTCAATACTAATCAACGAATGTTTCACACTCCCATATTTTTATTGTCATCAAAATCTGTGAAATCAACCATTTTTCAATCAAATCGATTGATTACCTATTCTAGTTGGAGACCAACCGCGGTGCACGGGGACGTGATTTCACATGCTTCTCGCCAGTCATGAGTCCACAATACATTGTAGTCTACATTGCACTGTAGGGAACTTATGGTTGATTTTATAAAATTATTTTTATATATAATAGCTTGAATAAAAGTTAAAAATGCAAAAGTCAAGTACCATGCTTAAATTGTGCTCTAAATATAAGCATTCATTTTGAACGCGCCCCTGTAATATCAAAGACGATACTGTTGATTTTATTAGGCCGTGAAGAAGGATCTTGCTGCATTTTTAATTTTCATTTCAAATTATGTGTTCTCAAATAATTTCTCGTTATAATACCTTTACTTTACATATCATTTTTAAGAGCTTTTGTCGCTCTATCTAATCGTTTGAATTACAATCGTTTTAAAACAATTATGTCTTCTTTGCAGAACGTTGAATACAAGATGGAGAAAAAGCAAATTCGTACAATTTTCTGATTTCAGTTCACTAGACCAAAAAGCTTTTTTTTTAATTACATTTTCACCCCCAAACAAGGCACGTTGCCACTTTGGTGTAGGGGGCTACTATCAGGGGCAGCAACTACTGGGGCACTATGTTGGGATTTGGGCAGCAAGATGTCGGTTCACGTTACACTTGAACTTCTACATGTCAGTACAGTTAGGGAAGCAGGGACCTGGAATGGAATTCCAGAGTCTAGCGGTTCTAGGGAAGAAACTACTGGAGTAGAAAGATCTTTTACATCTAAGGATCTCTACTGTGTCTGGGTGGGATTTAGCTGCCTGTCGGGTTTGTCGAGGGTATCTACGTCGTGGGGGCACAAGTGTCTGCAGTTCGCCAGAGCATTCATCATTAAAATACTTGTAGAACAGGCAGAGGGATGCAACGTTTCGTCGATGGGACAGAGGCTGAAGCTTAGATGCCAGTTCAGGGCCTATCAAATTTGCGACTCTCTTTTGAACTTTGTCTAGGAGCGAAATACTAGCAGCAGATGCACCAGCCCAAATGTGACAACAATACACAAAACATGGGCGAATGGTGGCCTTATAGAGGTACAGGATACTTTCAGGTGTCAGTAGTTTTCTAGCACGGTAGAGAGAGCCTACCTTTTTCGCAGCGGCCCTGGCAATGTTTTCAATATAATTGTTCCAACTCATGTTTCCTGTGAACGTTAGGCCAAGGAGTTTGAAAGATGTACTCTCAGATAAAGAAACCAGTTTAGTCTCGGCAGCATTGAATGTGACCATCCATTTATGTCCCCATTCCACTACAGATTGGAGGTTATCCTCTAGTGTTTTTGCCATTTCTTTAGTTATGTGTTCATTTGTTTTCCTGTCATGCCTGTTATAGAGTGTGGTGTCATCAGCATATATACCCATCTCAGAGGTAGTTTTGTCGGGGAGGTCATTAATAAATATTAGGAACAATAGAGGTCCAAGGATAGGCCCCTGAGGCGCTCCCACATTTATATCACACTGTTTAGATGTACGACTGTCGAGGACAACCTGGATTTTTCTCTTATCTAAGAAGGATTTAATTATGTTAAGTATTCTACCAGTGATACCGTATAATTTAATTTTCCTAAGGAGACCCTCATGCCATACCCTGTCAAAAGCCTTAGATATATCTAGAGCTACTGCTCTACCCTTCCACGCTTTGTCCAGTGAATGGTATATACGTTCAGAGATTACAGTTAAGATGTCAGCTGTGGAACGGGCTTGTCTAAATCCATATTGTTGGTCAGTCAGACGTTTAGCATCTGTAAGGTGCCGGACTAGAGCATGGTTAATTATGGTCTCAAATATTTGGGCGAAAAGTGGGAGGAGGCTAATGGGGCGATAATTTGATGGGTCAGTTCTTTCGCCAGAATTCTTGAATACTGGTACAACAGAAGCAGTTTTCCAACAGCCCGGAAAGCAAGCTTCATTAAGGCATTTGTTGTAGAGTTTGGAGAGAACTGGAGCTACTTCGGCTGAGCACTTTTTAAATAGCACAGCTGGGATGAGATCAGGTCCACATGCTTTTGAAGTGTCAAGGTTTTTTATGATAGCTTGTACCTGAGCAGGGGTGATTTTCAGATCGTCTAGCAAAAAACAGACAGAGGGTGGTTGGAAGGGTCCAGTGTGGAGTTCTAGGCAAATCGGCATATTAGCCTTGTCGGTTGCTGAGCAAATAACCTTGTGATTGTTGGTTAGTGGGGGAATTGTTGATTGCCCATTATTTACTACACTGTTGTAGATTTTCCAGAAGTCACGATTTCCTAATTTTTGTGTTTCAATGCGTTTTTAGTGGTTTCAGTAAATTCTCTCTTAGCTGTCTCTATTTCTTTCTTAACGTTACTTCTAGCTTCTATATACTTCTGTTTGTTTGAACTGGACTTATGTCGGTTAAATCTGGGATATGCATGCTGCCTTTGAGCAATGGCAGTTGCGCAAGTCGAAGTAAACCATTGGGGAGAGTGGGGCTTGCTATAAAATTTCCGCACAGGAACATGTGCTTCAATTGCTGTTTTGAACCATTCAGTGGTCTCATTTGCGCACAGTTCAGCAGAAAGAGAAAAAATATTTCCCCATGGGGCATCTCTGATAAGATCTCTGATGTCTTCCCAGTCAGCCTTTTTATAATATCTCGTTGTTTTGAGCACTGGCACTTCAGTTTTGGGTCTAGAATTTAGGGCGATTTCTACCATTATCACTGCATGGTCAGCGTTCCCGAGTGGGCTATCAGCATTTGTTATACAATCCTCGGGAACTGTAGTCAGAAACAGATCTAGAAATGATGCGTGTTGTTCTTGCTGGTCAGGGAAACGGGTTGGAAACGTAACCATTTGTGATAGGGAGTGAGATATAGCGAAGCTATGTGTTGTGCTGCCCGCTGCATCTGTGTAAGTAGAGAATCCAAGCCAGAAACAGCACGCGATATTATCAGTAGATTAGCGATATCAATAGTAGATCTGCAATATCAACGAAGCGTTTAACTTAGGACCCACTACTAAACGAACAGCACAATGGTGGTTTAAGAAATTACGTGGTGGCGACGAGAGTCTTAAAGATGAGCGTAGTGATCGGCTGCTGGATGTTTACAACAATCAATTAGTCAAAGCCTATCTACGCACAACTGTTCAAGAACTTGCTTCTGAATTAATCGCAATGTAATATGACGATACCGACGACTTCAGAGAAATTAGAAGGATAAAAAACTCGATAAATGGGTGCCTCTCGAATTGAACGAAAACCAAAAGAAACGATGTTAGGAAGTTTTATCAATTTTTTTTTTTTTTTACACAACAAGAACGGCCCATTTCTCAACAGGGTTGTGACTTGTGATGAAAACTTGGTTCTTTTCGACAACCGGTGACACTCAGCTAAGTGGTTAGATACCAACGAAATTCTACGACACTTCCCGAAGCCAGAGTTGCACTAAAAGAAGGTCATGTTGACTGTTTGGTGGTCTGCAACTGGTCTCAATCATTACAGTTGTTTGATGCAGGCGAAACAGCGGAGAAGTACTGTCAACAAATGGATGAAATGCATCAGAAACTTCGACAACAACACCCAGCATTAGTCAACAGAAAAGACCAAATTCTTCTCCTCGACAATGCTACGTTGCTAAACTGACTCTGCAGAAGTTGAACGAATTGGGTTACGAAACTTTGCCGCCATACTCTCCAGGCCTCTCATCTACCGACTAATATTTTTTCAAGCCTCTCAACAACTTTCTGTTTGAGTAATGCTTCAAAAACTTAAGCGATATCAAAAACGTCTTCATCGACTTCATCGCCACTAGAACGCAAGGTTTTTACGTTACTAGCATAAAGACGTTTGGCAAAAATGTGTTGATTCTGATGGTACTTATTTCGATTAAAAAAATTTTGTTTGAACCGATATATGTTTTTCTGAATGCAAAAGTTAATAACCGCAAGAATTTTCTTGTCAACCTGATATATGCCTGGCCTTTCTGCTTGGGCGGTGATAATGGCTTGAATTTAAGTTTAAAATGAGAAATAAAATCAAGTGTGATGGTTAATTGTACTCTAAACAGAAACATTTATTTCAAACGGGCCCATATCATATCTTATGGAATTTTCGTTTAGTTTAGGTGTACGCACAAAAGTTTGCTAGATGAAGAAACAAACAGAGTCCCGCATTCAATTGTCCTTCCCGCCACACAAAAAAAGATTTAACAATGGTTATGAAAAACTTTCGGAGGGGTGAACAAATGGATATTCGAACTTGTTTCTTTTTTTTCTATTTTTCAAACAATTGTGTTTTCATCATTAATATTCTGAAGATAAGAAATTGTTCAATGTATGTTATACTTTAATGTTATACTTTAATGTTATACTTTAATGTTAGGGATGTTCCTATAGTAAAGCCTCCTTTTTTTACTAAAAATATTGAAAACCTACGAAGATGTGAGACCTTTGTGCTTCAGAATTTATTTCTCTGGGTGATCACCAACATTCTCAATGTATTCTTGCAAGGAAGTCAATGACACACTTCTGCTTCTGACGCACGTCCATGACAGGGCTGCTGAATATCTTCAACCGAGTTTCACACGTGAATATCTGCAACCGAGAGATGAAAATTGCAGGTCGTTAATGCATAAGTTCACTCAATTTGCAGCCGTTTAGTATTCCAGCATTTTTCGTGTCGACACGAGAAGGATCCTTGGATCTTTGTAAAATTATAAACTCCAGGCCTGTACAGAACAGCTACCTACTGAAAATTCTTCATCCCCAAGACTTGGACAGAATAGAAACTATTCTAAAATTAAACATGGGTCATAATTCAAGAGGTTATGGGCTCAGATACAAAAATAACAAAAATTATCCCGAGCAAGACATGAAACTGCACCAGTTTTGTTTGTATTAACACTTCTAACTACTAAATGCATAACAAATGTTTTAACTTTTACTATAAAAAAATTAATGCAAAATTATAAAGTCCAGGACGTGTACAGAACAGCTACCTACTGAAATTTTTTCTTATTTATTTATTGTTTTAAATTTTTATTTTATTTCATTAATTTAAATTTTATTTTATTTTATTTTATTTTATTAATTTATTATGAATTTGTTATGAATTTAGTATAAATTACATATAAGAAATAAATTCGAATTAGAAACAACTATTATTCTAAAGAATAAAATTGGTAGTTTTCGAAGAAAGTTTTTCATATCCTGTTATGAAACTAACTCGCAATAAACCGGATTATTTCGCGATTCTTGACCTCGGATCAGATCGTCAAAGATCCTGTGTCAATGACCAATACAGGATATCCGCCTATAAAAAATAAATTTTCCATTTTGATATAATTAAAAAAAGACGCCTCAAAGACGTCAGGATTTACCTTTCTGTAATACGAAAGTGTTTGCATTTGAAATGTTCTATTATTTGACTGCATCGGCCGCCAGAAAACAAGCATCTTGGAAACGCATTGTTCGAATCACGTACGGTTATTGACCTGGGAAAGAATTCCATTCCCGAACCAAACATAAACTTTTGTTGTATTTTATTGAAGCCGAAGCGTGTCAGAATAAAAACATCTTGTAGATTAGATTTCTCTGAGACGAATTCACTTGTAGACCAAGCTCTCAGAATAAAATTTTCTTGTAGAACAGGCTTTTCAAAACTAATGTTTTTGTAAGACAAGCTTCTTCGACTCAAAATTAGTTGTCATTGAAATCAATGCAATTTTCAAGTCAATGTTTTCGGGTTCGAAAACAGTCTTTGAAAGATTCTGGAATTAATTTTCTAAGCCAAGTAGAAGCACAGTGTTTTGCTTTTTATATGTCATAGAATCCACTCATTTGAAGATTTCTTTGGGTTTTCGAAAAATTAAAATTTTTCTTTTTATTTAATTAATATTAAATAAGTTTCGGTATACACCGTGTTTCTTATTTTTCTCCTTCTCAATTAAATTTTTCTAATGTTTCTGTAGAAGTTCTAATTCATTATTGCTGGCCAGACGCTTCGGAAGATCTTGCTTGCCAGAACCTCAAGCGTGACGTCATTTTTCAGTGACACTGTCTAATATTATAAAGGTCATAACTCAAACCACAGCCCTGACAGGACTTTCGTCAAGCAGGCCTATTCAATAAAAAATACACCTTAAGAAATTATAGATTATAAGAAATTGTAAAAAAAAAAATAAAAAGTCTCATTTAAAAATTATTTTAAAACAGGTGCATTTTAACTTGAAATTAAAGTCACATTTGAATTAGTAATTAAATATGCTTTCAACAAATATAAAAGTTCACAATATTTCCCGGCATAAATAACTCTTTTTTAATTGAGCGTGTCCAATTGTAAAATAACTCTTTATCTTTCGGAAAATAAAATACAATCGCTTTGAACCAGTTGTAGAAAATTCATCCCCTTTCAGATAAATTCGACGCGAAAATAACTAGCCTGCAAAAAAATGTAAAAAAATAAAAGGATGAAATAAAAAGGGGGGGGTAAAGAAAAAAATAGAAAGGTCTTGTTTCAAAAAGAAGAAGAGATTTTATTTACAATAAAGTTGGTTGCAAATTTTTCTCTTTGCATTAAATACAAAACCAAAGAACACCAAAGTAACAACATATAATGCAAAACAAAACAAAAAAACGCGCTGGTTCTTATATTGAAAATGTCGTATCAACGGACGAATACAATGTAATTCAAATAGTAGTTCCTAATCACACTCTTATATGCAATAAATTTTAGGAACGTACTCACAAATTGATGGCGGTCAGGCATGTGCCTTTTTCTTTTATTCTCAATTTAAAGTCCTTTGAATTTTCTCTCCTTCCAATTACGTGCACACCGTAGCCACGTAAATAAAGTCTTCAGAAGTACGCCTTGTCGCGTCCCAGTGTTCTGTTGCCGGGTATTCTTCTTTGAAAGAAGGCTCGTCAAAATTCCATATCTGCGCCGGGCAATGAATCTACGTCCACTCTCCACGTCGCTGGAATCTAAAAGAGGCCGAATTTCGCGTTAGGCTCGTGACGTCATCAAGGAGCTAGCATTGCTCTTTTTCTTTAAATTAAAGGGAGTTTCGTACGAACCCAAAATATAAAAATCAAAAAAGATACGAAATACAGAAAATCAAATATAAGAACCAGAATAAAAATATAAATGTAAACAGCGGGATACATAATTATTGGTACAAAAAAATCCAACACAGTTTTATGAATCCCGTGGCAATTCTTTTGGGAGTTAAAACAGAAGGTAATGATCCTTTGTAATAGTCAGTACCATGGGTCGATGACCGTAGGACTACATCTGTGACGCTGGCAGCTCATGTGACTTACAGTGACACGGTCTACTATTACGAAGGTCATGTCTGATTACACCGATTTCACTTGTTTACGATTTCCATTTGAAATAGGAATCAAACTATATTTTAATCTGATGGATCTACTTTTTACTGGAAGTCGATACACAGTTTTTATTATTATTATCATTATTATTATTATTATTATTATTATTATTATTATTATTAATAATAATAATAATAATAATAATAATAATAATAAAGTTGCCTTAAATAATCAAAGTTCCTTTTTAGCTTTGAAATTGATAAATAAAACATACGACATACATTCACGTAGATAAAAATCAATAAACCTATGCTAATTTAGTGTTTCTGATTTTTTGAGATGGCGGTTGACATATCGTATTATTTGGATTATTCAGACTACTGTTTTCATCTTGACTGTTATTTTCTCGTTTCGGTCGATGTAACCTCCGATCTTCTTCAGATGTATTTTGTAGAACCCGGAGAATCTTTCTGTTGACTTCAGAAATATTTTTGTCGAACTCGAGAATCTGCATGGATTTTCGAAAGATGTATCGATTTATTTAATCATGGATTTATTTAGTCATGAATTTATTTTGTCCACGGAGTAGCGTGTCCTCGTTCCGTCAGCCATGATTGAGTAGACGTCCTAATTCGTAATTGTATTTTAGTGTCGCCCGCTATATGAATTGAACTTTGAACTTCCAGAAGAGTGTATCTTTACAACTGAATTTTATCAATTACATTATCAACTATGCCAAGAACTCGTAGCGTACTGGATAAAGTTGCAGGTTACATCAGTCGAAGCATTGTGCAAATAACACTCAAGATTGGAACAATAGTTCGAATGATTTAAGGAATACGAATTATGCGAATTGCTTCAAATATTGCCGTGAGAGTCTTTGTATGAATGTATAGGAACTAATATATAAGCTGTAACATCATCCCCTGTAATAATCTCTATGAAAATAACCAACAACGAAAGAAAAACAACAGAAAATCCATATATCTATAAAAATAAGAATGCGTGTGAGAACACTTCTCAACCTATATACTCAACGAATTTTTGATCTACAGAGATGAAATTCGTATATAGATAATTCAGACACGTGGAAAACTTTTTAATCGCTTTTCATCGGAAAAAAGGGTTGCTAAGGGGTAAAAATTGAAAGATTGATACAGGGGGGAGTCGTCGGATTTCTATCTGGTTTTCAACCGTTTCACGAATGAGCATGCGTAAATGGCTCACATTACAGATTCCTTGTGTTAAGATTAAGTAGATTTCAATACATGTTTTAAAGATCATGTCGAACCGGCCTAATGGTTATCGTACTTTACTGTCTTTAGGTTTTGGTTTCCATTTCAGCTCGAGCATTTTCTTTTTCACTTACAAGACGTGGACCATTCAGAAAAAAAAACATAATACTCGCATGTAAATGTCTCAGGTTCTGTATTAATTAAAATATAATATTTATGCATATTTTACGACCGGGCAACGCCGGACGGCCTACTAGTATTATATATAACTGCAATTATATATGAATTTCAGTGACCTACACCGTTGTCGAAAGCTAAATCAGTAAAGAAAGGAATAGTAAATAAAAGTCTTTAACTGAAGTATATTTTCAAGTTAAGATAGCTTGCTCAATGTCAGGTTGACAGGAATATCAGAGTGTCGATGTTTTTCTTCGTCGGTGCCGAGAAGCTTCCTGTATGCTCTGCAATTTCTGAAGGGTTTAGATGTAGTCTTCCAAGGTCTGGTTGAAATTATAGCGCTCTGGAACCTGACTGGACGTCGTGTGACCAAACAACCTCACTTTATTTGAAATTCTTTTGAAGACACTTTTGTGGGGAGTGTCTCGACATTCGATTTGAAGATACCCATGTTGTAGGCTTACGTTCTCATCGACAATAAATAGCACACGTTATGTTCTTATCCACGAGCGATCCAGAAACCAAATAAAATCGTTTTATGCAGACATGCGCAGGATGTTTATGTACTGGTCTTTTATCTTCCACACCATCTTTGTGAAGAAGCCCCCTTTTGAGGGATCTGGGGGTTACCGCATTGTGCTCGTTGTGGGGAGGTGAAAAAGAACGGTGCTCTTATTGAAAAAAAAAACATGATAGCTTCAGTAACTGTTGTCAATTAGGTATGATTCAACTAAGAGTGACAGTTGTTTATAAAAGTCAACAAACTCAAGACGATCAGAAAACACAGGTGTTCAAAGGTCAACCTTGTCTAACCAACAGCAGAATTGAAAATACAATATTATTCGACTTACCTTGTTTTAAAAATGTATGCGGATTCTATCTCTCTCACTCTCTCTCTCTCTCTCTCTCTCTCTCTTTCATTTTATTTCTTTTCTTATCATGCTCTCTCTCTCTCTCTCTCTCTCTCTCTCTCTCTCTCTCTCTCTTAAAGAGAAAAGAATTGTATTGTTTTATGCAGTCAAAGTATAGATTCTGTGGACGACGGACGCATAGCAGTTTTTTTCGGGTTTCAGGTGACAACGGACGTTGATCGGCAATCACCGAATGTGCCCTGCCAGTTTTAGATGTAAAATAAATAATTCTATATTTTTATTTAAAAAAAAGAAAGATGTTCGCTTATTCTATGCAGCGTTCAATTTCAATAAACGGCCATGCCCTTAACGGCGTTAAACTGCTGCTCGTTATGACGTCAACCAAAACGACTAAAGAAAAGACCCACAGTAGACGTCAAGTCAACCCTAATCCTCTTTAATGGTTTATCTTGATGTTTTTATCGTTCATCTGTCTATTGTTTGATTGTGTCTAAGACCTGGGGAGCTGGTTGTCGTACAAGGACATAACAACAGGTTCAAGAAACGTCCACAAGATACGGAGACACCAAGTAACTCTTCCGGCAAATGATCGTAGCATATTTGATCCTCTGCACCGTCGTTTTTTTCATCGTTGCAACGTTTCATGAGTGATTGAGATCGTCAAGGGTTGTCGATTGGCTCATCTTTTTAACTTGTGCAAAATACACTTTCCATTCATGAATGACGCAAAAAGACTTTGCCGAGTTCTTCAAGGTTTTATTGGAGAGAACTTATGAAGAGAAAGACCAAATATTTCTAAATTATCAATTACTTTTTGTAGTTATTAACTTTTTTTTTTTTTATTACATTTTCACCCCAAACAAGGCACATTGCCACTTTAATGTAGGGGGCTACTATCAGGGGAAACATCTACTGGGGTACTATGTAGGGATTAGGGCAGCGAGATGTTGGTTCACGTTGCACTTGAACTTATGCATGTCAGTACAGTTGGGGAAGCAGTGACCTGGAATGGAATTCCAAAGTCTAGCAGTTCTGGGGAAGAAACTACTGGAGTAGAAAGATCTTTTACATCTAGGGATCTCTACAGTGTGGGGTGGGATTTTGTAGCTTGTCGGGTCTGTCGAGGGTGTTCACGTCGTGGGGGCACAAGTGCTTGCAGTTCTTCAGAGCATTCACCATTACGGGGTAGCGTTAAGTTTAGTTTATTTCTACATTATTTGGACATGTCTCGTTCGTATAGCTTCCCAAAATAGACATTTGAAGCTCTTTTTTTCTCTCTCACTCTAAAAATACGACGTCATTATATCTCTGCGCTCGACTCTGTTTTTTCTAACGCGTTTGGCTTGTAACTCTCCGCTTCACATCACTTGTTTTGGTGTATTATTCTGTTCTAATCTAGGTTACCTTGACATGCTCTAATGTGACTCTTATCAAAATCCATACTAACTTAATCGCTATTTAATACACTCCATATCGGAAATGTTAGTAGTTTGCAGCAATTATTAACACTTGCCATCTATTTTTGGTATTAAATAACCCGGCGATGATGGACATGCTGTAATAATCAATCAAATGAATTGATTAAAAGAATGGATTACTTTAAATAAATATTCTGTTTGGCGTGAAATGAGACAAAAATCTTAGATACATAGTAAAATGGCGAAATAAAACAAATCGTCTTCAAAATGTAAACCCAACTAAACAAGGACATTTGCCAAACTATTGATATGATATAATGCGGATAAAGTAAGTCAACCAATTAATTATTTTTTAAATATTATGTTTTACCATTAAATATCCCCCAACTGTTGATATGTTATAATACAGATAAACTAAGCCAACCAATTAATTATTTGTTAAAATATTGTTTTGCCATTAAATATCCCAAAACCGTAAGATATTATAATAACAATAAACTAATCGACTACATTACTTATTTGTGAAAATATTGTATTTTTTTTTTACAAAATCAATCCAATTAAATAACAAAAAAAGAGTTGATATACCGTAAAACCGGATGCCCCACCTTCCGCTACATGGACGCTTGCAAGAGAGTTCATGAAGACTTGTGGAATTCAACCAGCAGGACATCTGACGAGAAAAGGTCAAGAACGGCGTCAAATCAACAGAAAAGAAAATAGAATCACAATGTGAAGAAAAAAATTCACAGGCAATAGAGAATCAGTACACCATTGTCCCCCCCTATCATCCCTACTGCTGACTACACCTGCAGCAAGTGCGAACGAAAGTACAAATTCAGAATTGGACAATAAAGCCACAGCATATTTTGCAGTGCACCAGACTAGGTGCAGAACGACAATATTTTGTGAGACAGTTGTTACCATCAAGCTAACCAATTAATTATTTGCTAAAATATTATATTTTCCTATTAAATATCCCCCAAAAAGTTAATATATTATAATATGAATAAAGTAAACCAACCAATTAATTATTTGTTAATAAATAAAATGGAATAATACAGATAAACTCAGCTAAACAATGACTCTTTGCTAAACTATTATGTTTTGCCTTTAAATATCTCCACAAAGATTGTTTTAACATAACGCGGATAAAGTCAACAAATTAATTATTTAAATATTGTGTTTTACTATTAAATATCCCTCAAATGTTGATATGTTATAAAACGAAGCGAAACAATTAGATATTTGTTAAAGTATTGTGTTATGCCATTAAATATTCTTAAAATAGTCGATATGCCATAATACAAACAAACTAAGCCAACCAATTAATTATTTGTTAAAATATTGTTTTGCCATTAAATATCCCCAAAACGGTAAGATATTATAATACGAATAAACTAATCGACTCAATTATTTATTTGTTAAAATATTGTATTTCTTTACAAATCAATCCAATAAATCTATCGTTTCTAATATACATTTTGTTTTGTTATTAACAAAATAAAAAAAAGAGTTGATACGCCGCAAAACGAACCAAACTATTTTTGTTCCATTTACTATCGAGGCATTGCACTCCTTGTCTTAGTTTCGTTAGGATTCATATCATAAGTTGTCATGTCAAGATTGCGTTCCAGTTCTCACACTAACTCGCTGATGCCGAGCCTCCTTCCTGGTTACAAATTTGATAACATAAACATTTACTTATATTACGATAGGGGGTAGGGTTAGGTTTAGGGTTAGGGTTGGGCTGGGATGAACGGATGGAAACAATGTTTCTTAATATATATTGCACGAAAATACTAATTTTAACATCTTCGACTTGGGATTTAATTTTAATGTTTTAGAAACGTTCTGCCATAGCAACAAATGTCGGAACCGCACCTTTAATTCGACATCCTGCCGCTCCTGGTTGTGACGTCATCAGTGTTCTGTTCCCCCTAAATATTTCGAAAGAATTTAAGACAATTTAAGACATTCTTGTGTATTTTTAGGGAAATTTAAGAAAACATTCTTTTATATATATATATATATATATATATATATATATATATATATATATATATATATATATATATATATATATATATATATATATATATATATATATATATATATATATATATATATATATATATATATATATATATATATATATATATAGATGTTGTTTACAAGCCTAGAATAAATTCAATTTATAGATTCGTTTAAAAAGGATGGAGGTGATGGTGATGGTGATGGCGAGGAATTATTTTTGGTCATTATTACAAGTTACTAATTCACCCGTTTTTTTTTTGTTTTTGTTTTTTTTTTGCCTATGCGCACTAAAATGAAACGAAACAACAAAACGTATTCATTTGCCGCTTTCAATTTTATTGCGTTGCAAAGATTTGGTTATCTATTACTGTCCGAAGCCGAAACGATACTTCTGCGGGTTAAGTTCCGTTTTTCTGTCAGTCCAGTCTCAATCGGTAACGCCCGGCAGACGACAAAAGACACCGGATTATACCGAGCGAACGGAAGTCAATACAAAAACGAAAAATAGATAACTAAAATAAACAAATAATGTAATAAATTCATAAAATTTACCGTTTTTTTTTATTGTCAACTGTCATATTTTGTTTTGTTTTTGTTTTGTTTTTTGTTTTTTTCTTTGAATTAGTGAACAAAATTTTTCTCCCTTGAATTAATAAAAAGTATTGGTTTTGTTTTAAGGATCAAAGAACATTTTTTTTTTATATATTTTTTGGGATATATATAAATATATATTTTTTTTTTTCATAAAAAAATTGTTTTCAAAGAAAAGGTGCATTTGTTTTCATTTTTTTTTTTTTTTACAATTTTGGAGGGTTTTTTTTTTTCCAAAGAAAAGTTTGTTTGTTTTTTTGTTTTTTGTTTTTTTGTAAGCAGCCGACGATGGTATTTTTGTTCTTAATGCATTTTCAGTAAAAATTTATTTTTGAAAATACGTTTATTTATTTACTTTTTTAAATATATTTTACACTTATTGTGAGAGATTAGGGTTAAACATTTTTTTTTGAGGGGGAGCACTTGTAGTTTTCTGAGGATAGGCTATTTCCTTAGGGGTAGTAATTTCTGCCGGTTGAAGGAAAGCATTTCATTTTCCTTCCTTGTCACAAAAATAAGGACTTGTTGCTTGAAGCTCGATGAAACACTTTCCTTTCCTTTATATTACAGTTAATATGCAGAAAGTACTTATTTCCGAAAAATTTAAATGCGATATCCGTTTTCAGCATACCCGAAAACCTTTGCAATAATCATTTTAAAGGAAAATGTTCGGGTGAAAACCAAATAAAAATTTACCCAAAGCTTCTATTCTTATATTTGCTTTAAAAAAGTTGCATTATATGTGATACACTCCAGATCGGAAATGTCAGTAGTTTGCAGCAATTATTAACACTTGCCATCTATTTTGGTATTAAATAACCCGGCGATGATTGACATGCTGTAATAATCAATCAAATGAATTGATTAAAAGAATGGATTACTTTAAATAAATATCCTGTTTGGCGTGAAATGAGACAAAAATCTTAGATACATAGTAAAATGGTGAAATCGTCTTCAAAATGTAAACCCAACTAAACAAGGACATTTGCCAAACTACTGATATGATATAATACGGATAAAGTAAGTCAACCAATTAATTATTTTTTAAATATTGTGTTTTACCATTAAATATCCCCCAACTGTGGATATATTTAAATACAGATAAACTAAGCCAACCAATTAATTATTTGTTAAAATATTGTTTTGCCATTAAATATTCCAACTCATCCAAACTTTAAATTTGTATGACGTCACTTCCGCCGAATGGCTTTGTAAACAAAGAACTGCGACTCTTAACGAAAGCACGTATCATAAGTCTATCTATAATTTTTGCTGACGTTGTTGAATATAGTGATCACCCATTTTTTGTCCACTTTAGCTCCCTATTTCGTACGTTTGTTGTTTCTTATTAGTTCCTGTCAAAACAAGAATATTTTAATTCTTATTTAAAAAAAAAAAAAAAAGCTAATATTTGGCCTTGACAATAAATTCTCTGGAAAAGTATGCGACGCTAATTGCAGAGTGAAATGCAATATTTATTAAACAAATTCGACGAAAGATTTTTTAATTAATTTTTTTTACTAATCTTTTTTTCATTTAATCATTTAGTTTTTCTTTCATTTTAATTTTTTAACTTCATTTCTAAACTTTTTTCATTTAGTTATATTTAGAACGTTTTTCCATGCAAACATTTTAATTCATCAGTTTTTATTTTTACTTCATTTTAGATCATTTGAATTTGAGAATCTGTAGGCATATATTTTAGTTTAAAACTATTTTTACTTCTTTTTTATCATATGAGAATTCGGGACGCTAAAGCCAACGCAAACATTAAACATTACAAAAACATTTATTAATCAAATTCAACGACGTTTTAATGAAACACAGTTTATAACATTAGGTAAAAGTGAAATGCCTCTAAAAATCAACTTTTAAAAGGCAAGTCTTTAGTTGGTCCGCTATAGCATTTTTACCTAACGTTATAAACTTTGTTTCATTAAAACGTCGTCGAACGTTTAATAAATATTACATTTTAGTTTGCAATTAGCGTTGCATACTTTTCCAGAGAATTTATTGCCAAACCCAAATATCAGCTTTTTTGTTTTCTTGTTAATAAAAATTAAAATAAGTTTTTGTCACAAAAACTAATAAGAAAAAAAAAAAACATATGAAGTAGTGAGCGTTTTTGCTATTAATGATTGTTAAATGTTTTGCGTTGCTTTAGCGTCCCAAATTGTCGTATGAAAAAATAAATTAAAGAAGTTTTAAAATGTTAAAAATAAATGAAAATGAAAGTTTGTTCTTTTTAATTAAAAAATCGTACTAAAACTTTTATGGCATTTCCTGAAAAATTTCGTATTGGATTCGAATTATTGTTTCTTTTAAATAAAAATTAATTGTTTAGGAAAATTGTAGTATATCATCATCATCGTCATCATCATCATCATCATCATCATCAACAGCAACAGAAGTTGACGGTAGTTCATTGGTTAACAATGCAGACTGACAACCTGGATGTGTTAAGTTCGAACCCGTTCGTTCCACAGAAACACTTTCACTTAGGAACATTGGCAACCTACATGTGGTCTCTCCCGGGCGTACCTGATATCCTTCTATCAAGTAGTCAAGAAAGTTCTTGCGATTTTTAACTTTTAAATTCAAATGAATATATTTCGGCTCAAATAAAAATTTATTGATCAAAATAAGCAGCAATAGAACCAACACACGTTTGCCAACGCAAAACAAGTTTATGCCAGTAACGTAAAAATCTGGCGTTCTGTTGCATAGAAAGTCGCTGAAGGTGTTTTTGATATCGCTTAGGATTTTGAAGCATTTCTTATACAGAAAGTTGTCGAGATGCTTGAAAAAGTGGTAGTCGGTAATTGAGAGGTCTGGAGAGTAAGGCAGAGTTTCGTAGCCCAATTCATTCAACGTTTGCAGGGTCGGTTTAGCAACGTGCGGCTGTGCATTATCGTAGAGGAGAATTAGATCTTTTCTGTTGACTACTGCTAGATGTTGTCGAAGTTTCTGATGCATTTCATCCATTTGTTGATAGTACTTTTCCGCCGTAATGGTTTCTCCTTCATTCCAAAAACTGTAATGGATGCGACCAGTCGTAGACCGCGAAACAGTCAGCATGACCTTCGTCTTTGTGTGAACTTTGGATTCGGGAAGTGTCGTGGAGCTTCATCAGCGTCTAACCACTGAGCTGAGCGTCGTGGGTTGTCGTGGAGAAGCCACTTTTCATCGTAAGTCACAACCCGACGGTCGAGAAACAGATCGTTCGTGTTGCGTAAAGGAAGGGGGGATGACACTTCATAACGGCGCTTCTTTTGGTTTTCGTTCAATTCGTGAGGCATCTATTTATTAAGATTTTTGTTTTCCAATCTCTCTGAAGTGTTTGGAACTCGTCGTAAGCAAGTTCTCGAACAGTTGTGCGTGGATTGACTTCGGCTAATTGATCGTTGTCAACATCCGATGGCTGACCACTGCGCTCATCATCGTTAAGACTCTCATCGCCGCCATAAAATTTCATAAACCACAATTGTGTGTTCAGTAGTGGTTCCTGGGTCAAACGTTTCGTGTAAATCGCGAGCTGTTTTAGCATCTTTTCGGACAAAATCGAATTGAAATAAGAAAATTGTGCAGATTTTCTTTTTTTTTCATCTTGTATTCAACGTTCTAAAAAGAAGATGCCAACCTAATAGAAATAATTTTTAAAAAGAAGATATAATTGCCAACCTAATAGAAATAATTTCTAAAAAGAAGATATAATTGCCAACCTAATAGAAATAATTTTTAAAAAGAAGATATAATTGCCAACCTAATAGAAATAATTTCTAAAAAGAAGATATAATTGCCAACCTAATAGAAATAATTTTTAAAAAGAAGATATAATTGCCAACCTAATAGAAATAATTTTTAAAAAGAAGATATAATTGCCAACCTAATAGAAATAATTTTAAAAAGAAGATATAATTGCCAACCTAATAGAAATAATTTTTAAAAAGAAGATATAATTGCCAACCTAATAGAAATAATTTTTAAAAAGAAGATATAATTGCCAACCTAATAGAAATAATTTTTAAAAAGAAGATATAATTGCCAACCTAATAGAAATAATTTTTAAAAGAAGATATAATTGCCAACCTAATAGAAATAATTTCTAAAAAGAAGATATAATTGCCAACCTAATAGAAATAATTTTTAAAAAGAAGATATAATTGCCAACCTAATAGAAATAATTTCTAAAAAGAAGATATAATTGCCAACCTAATAGAAATAATTTTTAAAAAGAAGATATAATTGCCAACCTAATAGAAATATTTTTTAAAAAGAAGATATAATTGCCAACCTAATAGAAATAATTTTTAAAAAGAAGATATAATTGCCAACCTAATAGAAATAATTTTAAAAAGAAGATATAATTGCCAACCTAATAGAAATAATTTTTAAAAAGAAGATATAATTGCCAACCTAATAGAAATAATTTCTAAAAAGAAGATATAATTGCCAACCTAATAGAAATAATTTTTAAAAAGAAGATATAATTGCCAACCTAATAGAAATAATTTCTAAAAAGAAGATATAATTGCCAACCTAATAGAAATAATTTTTAAAAAGAAGATATAATTGCCAACCTAATAGAAATAATTTTTAAAAAGAAGATATAATTGCCAACCTAATAGAAATAATTTTTAAAAAGAAGATATAATTGCCAACCTAATAGAAATAATTTCTAAAAAGAAGATATAATTGCCAACCTAATAGAAATAATTTTAAAAAGAAGATATAATTGCCAACCTAATAGAAATAATTTTTAAAAAGAAGATATAATTGCCAACCTAATAGAAATAATTTCTAAAAAGAAGATATAATTGCCAACCTAATAGAAATAATTTCTAAAAAGAAGATATAATTGCCAACCTAATAGAAATAATTTTTAAAAAGAAGATATAATTGCCAACCTAATAGAAATAATTTCTAAAAAGAAGATATAATTGCCAACCTAATAGAAATAATTTTTAAAAAGAAGATATAATTGCCAACCTAATAGAAATAATTTTTAAAAAGAAGATATAATTGCCAACCTAATAGAAATAATTTTTAAAAAGAAGATATAATTGCCAACCTAATAGAAATAATTTCTAAAAAGAAGATATAATTGCCAACCTAATAGAAATAATTTTTAAAAAGAAGATATAATTGCCAACCTAATAGAAATAATTTCTAAAAAGAAGATATAATTGCCAACCTAATAGAAATATTTTTTAAAAAGAAGATATAATTGCCAACCTAATAGAAATAATTTTTAAAAAGAAGATATAATTGCCAACCTAATAGAAATAATTTTAAAAAGAAGATATAATTGCCAACCTAATAGAAATAATTTTTAAAAAGAAGATATAATTGCCAACCTAATAGAAATAATTTTTAAAAAGAAGATATAATTGCCAACCTAATAGAAATAATTTTTAAAAAGAAGATATAATTGCCAACCTAATAGAAATAATTTTTAAAAAGAAGATATAATTGCCAACCTAATAGAAATAATTTCTAAAAAGAAGATATAATTGCCAACCTAATAGAAATAATTTCTAAAAAGAACCTAAAAAACCTAAAAGCCAACCTAATAGAAATCATTTTTAAAAAGAAGATATAATTGCCAACCTAATAGAAATAATTTCTAAAAAGAACCTAAAAAACCTAAAAGCCAACCTAATAGAAATAATTTTTACTAAAAAAATATCGGGTAAACGAATGCCAACAAAAATCATCATCATGAATGATGCCCAACAAACATACAAACAAACAAACAACAGCAGCCGAATCATCATCAGCAACAGCTGCATTATCACCATGGTTTCATATCACTCTTGGAGGCGGACCCCCTCCCTGGCTTGCTTCAACTTTTTTCTGTTCCTGGCTAAATGAAGTCACGCAGAATAAAGTTGACTGTCAAGGTTGTCACTGCACCAAGTTTTTGGCTTTCCTCTTCGACTTTTCCATTGCCTTGTGGTCCATTCTGTCACCCTGGATGTCCACCGATTTTCCGTAAACCTCAAAAGATTACCTAACCATTTACGTTTAGCCGTTCATATGGTGTTGTTGGTGTACTTTCATTCCAATTTGTTGTCTGGTCCAGGTGTTTCTTTTTCTTTTACTTATGTTGTATATTCCCTGCAGCCGATCGTCCAATGTGCTTTTCTGTCTATATGATTTCTAAAATCAACTTTTGTTACTGTCTCGATATATACACCTGGCAGCAAAATAAAACACATACACAGCTGGGTTATAAAATATTTTGATTATTCCCAATGACAATCTTTTCGAATTTAGTATGACGGTTGTGACATCAGTGAAGGTGCGTTGCAGGGGTGTGGTGCGAATGTTTTTGGCAGTTCGTCCAACTCTTTGTGCCTGTTTGCTTTCTGTTGTGTCAATTTATGTAAACATTCTTTCATTCTGGAACGTTTAATATTCCCCATTGTCTATTTTTCTACTTCTTTGGCCGATATTTTTTCACATATTGCTGGTCAAATTATGCATTTCAATAGACCGATGGAAAACTTCGCATTTCTCAAATGGAATTAATTTGCCTGTGTGCAACCCATCGAATGTCTCTCATCACAGGATCATTTGCCAAATATCAAACACTTAGACTGATGCCGGGCATACGGTGTACCATTTTGCGTTGTGTTTCCCTTAGCACAAAGCAACTAAAAACAAACAAGGTCTCGTGAGAAACAACATTGAAAGACGATCGTATGCTCACAACAGGCTTAAACCGGTTAATCAGAAGATGTGAGGAGTTCTAAATCAAGCTCTACAAAATCAACCTTTTACAGACGGAGAGAAGCATGTTACGCTACTCTCTCCAATAATAACGTCCGAAATATTAACGTTTGCAATCAGACGACTAATGAGATATAAACCTCCAGAAAAAGACAAGATTACGACAGACATTTTTCAAGATGGAGGTAAACCAATCGCAGATATTCTTATCAGTACGGTGGTTAAGAAGGGTTTTTTTTTGTTTTTTTTGTTTTTTTTTTTGTAATTACTGAAAGAAATAAACTTTGTTTTAGTAGCATTATATGTTATTATCCATTTACGACCCCGTTCCACTACAGACTGAAAGTTTTTTTCTAAAGTTTCTGTCAATGATTCGTATATGCGCAAATCTGTTTTCCTTCATATCTATTATAGAGCGTGGTGTCATCAGCAAATTACTATTAGGAATAATAAAAATTCAAGGATCGACTTCTGAGTTACAATCGCATCAGGTGGTTTATATTCACAGCCATCGAGGAAATAGTTTTTTTTTACAAAGAAGTCACCACTTATCAAGGCCCGGAGGCTACTCGAGGATAAGACTTAATTAGTGTACGGTAGTCAAATAGACAATATCATAGTAATCGTTAGTAGTGGAAATTTTGTAAATTGGATTACTTAAGGAAATGGCTCATCAAGAATTTGTTTACGTTTGACTTGAAGACGATCATATTGTAGTCAGCTGGAAAGCAAGCAAACCGGAACTGAGTTCCACAGACGTGCAGTTCTAAGAAAGAAGTTTGTTCATGGAATCTACGTTTAGGTTTAGGTACAGACAAAGAGTGGGAGAAATTATTGATAGTGGTTTCAGCTAGATGAGTGTTTTTTGTAAAAGTTTGGCAAGGAGGACCACAGATTGGAGCTCTGACGGGCACTTGTCATCAAAATAATGACCTTGTTTAGTATTCGTTGACGATTATGTTAAGTATTCGATAACGATTATGTTAAGTATTCGATAACGATTATGTTAAGTATTCGATAACGATTATGTTAAGTATTCGATAACGATTATGATAAGTATTCGATAACGATTATGTTAAGTATTCGATAACGATTATGTTAAGTATTCGATAACGATTATGATAAGTATTCGATAACGATTATGTTAAGTATTCGATAACGATTATGTTAAGTATTCGATAACGATTATGATAAGTATTCGATAACGATTATGTTAAGTATTCGATAACGATTATGTTAAGTATTCGATAACGATTATGTTAAGTATTCGATAACGATTATGTTAAGTATTCGATAACGATTATGATAAGTATTCGATAACGATTATGTTAAGTATTCGATAACGATTATGTTAAGTATTCGTCCAGAAATACCATTTGATTTGTTCTCCTTCAACTCTTTTAGATGTGCCTGTTTATTGTATGCCCCTATTTCTTCAACCCTGCGACCATATTGCTGACTTTTTAGAGCTACGCATGTTTTACACTATTTTATTTTTTTAGCGAAACTGGTTCTCCCAAACCTCATTCTTTCAATCATTTTCTAAAAAAATAGAAAAACCACCATATTATTTTCACAGATTTACACTTTTAAAATTTTTCCTGAAAATTTTTACGTTTCCCACGATGAAAGACTTTGACGGGCCAGATTTGGTCCACGGGCCGTAGTTTGGAGACTCCTGTCCTAGAATATTCAATATTCTGAATATTCGTACCTCTTGATTTTTATCTTTTTCATTTCGTTCTTGTATATGTCCAAATCGATGGTAATCTGTGGAATACAATCGCTAAGACATCGATGATTATATAAAGGTTGATCTAAAAAAGACACAGAGAAACGTCAGAAAAACAGTAAAAAAGGAAGGAAGAGAGAGAGAGAGAGAGAGAGAGAGAGAGAGAGAGAGAGAGAGTAATTTCGGTCGGAAACCACGTGATTTGACTTCCACCGAGATGATTTTTTAACTTTTCCACTCAAACACGGCCCTCGCTATGAAACACTAATGAGAAATATGTTTGGAATATATGTTTAATATGTGAGTTGCAAAACAAACTATCTTATTCGTATTATTTGGATTATTCAAGTTACTGTTCCATGCTGCTTATTTTACTCATTTTTATCCCAAACAAGGCATATCGCCACTTGAACGCAAGGGGCTATTATTTGGGGCCATGCCTAAGAAAGATTAACAAGATGTTGGTTTACGTTACATTTAAACTTCTGCATATCAGTACAGTCAGAGAAGCAGGTACCAGGAAGGGAATTCCAAAATTTAGCTGTCTAAGGGAAGAAGCTATTAGAGTAGAAAGCTTTCTGGCATTTGGAGACATCAACAGTGAAGGGGTGTGATTTTGTTGCTAAGCGGGTCTGTCGAGGAATATGCACGTCGAAGAGGCACTAGTGCAACGAGTTTATCAGAGCACATTCCATTAAAATACTTGAGTGTTATTTGCACAACGTTTCGGCCGATGTAAGTTCTTACATTTTTCAGGTGTGTCTTGTCGAACTCAAAAATAATTATGTTGGGAATCTCCAAACTTCAGAAACAGAATATCTTATATTCTAACACTTTTTTTTGAGGTAAATGAAAATAATAATAATAAAAGAAGCGTTGGTCTGTGGTACATTGATTTTGAAACAGAATTTTTATCACTAATCGCGCAGATTAAATGGACGCATCTAAAGAATAAATTGAATGGACGTGTGTTAAAAATATCCGACCTTGTTTTTCCCTTTCTTTCAAGCACTTAAAGTTGTGGGTCGGGATAGACGTCTGCGATGGGGGCGTCGCAGGTTGCATGCGTAGAAGTCTTGGTGCGGGTTTTTCGTTGTTTTTACGCAGATGTGGTTTTTTTCCTGCAACACGTCCCATAAAGTCATTCTCACTGAAGCATTCAAAGATGGCCTAGTTTCGCAAAAGGGGTTTTGGTTTTACCCAAAAAAGTGACAAATAATTACAGAAAATGCTGTCATCCACAGAATTATTTAAACACACATGTGCATCAGCATTTCGATAGAGAACTATTTATAGATGTAAAATGCACCATGTAAACAATGAGCAATCAATATTTATAGATATCATCTACGCTATTTATACAGTGCTTAATAATAGGAATATTCATAGATATAATCTACGACAATTTATATAGTACTTAACGAATATCTATGGGTGTTATCTACGTCATTTATACAGTGATTAACGAATATTTATAGATATTATTTACGACATTTATACAGTGATTAACGAATATTTATAGATGTTATCTACGACATTTATACAGTGATTAACGAATATTTATAGATGTTATCTACGACATTTATACAGTGATTAACGAATATTTATAGATGTAATCTACGACATTCATATAGTGATTAACGAATATTTATAGATGTTATCTACGACATTTATACAGTGATTAACGAATATTTATAGATGTAATCTACGACATTCATATAGTGATTAACGAATATTTATAGATGTTATCTACGACATTTATACAGTGATTAACGAATATTTATAGATGTAATCTACGACATTCATATAGTGATTAACGAATATTTATAGATGTTATCTACGACATTTATACAGTGATTAACGAATATTTATAGATGTTATCTACGACATTTATACAGTGATTAACGAATATTTATAGATGTTATCTACGACATTTATAGTGATTAACGAATATTTATAGATGTTATCTACGACATTTATACAGTGATTAACGAATATTTATAGATGTAATCTACGACAATTTATACAGTGATTAACGAATATTTATGGATTTTATTTAAACCATTTTTTGTTGATCTGTTTGATGTTGGTGTGGACGTTGCTAATAAATTTTTCGTTGGCGTACTCAACCGTCCTCTTCCACACCAAAAGCGAGAGTACTGCCTGGGAGTATTGTCTATTAAGAACAGAAGAAGTGGTACTCTATCAACTGTCAGAAAAGTAAATATGCGTCTATCTTTATTTTACGTGGAATCCTCAGTAAATATATTATTTCTCTGACACATAATTATTAGAAGCAACGTCACGTTTAACCATTTGTGGAAATTAAAAACTTTTCTATATGGACATGGGGACAAAGCACATGAAGTTAAAAATGTTAGATCCTCGTGATGCATTTGATCTTAAACTATTTTTCAAAAATTCAATCTTCATCATGTTTCTTTTTACTATCAATGATGATTGGATCCGCGCAGTTTATCGTGTAGACAGATTGAACGTTGCTGGTAGATAATACGAGGTGCCTCTAATAAGTTTCCAGACTTTTTTCGTTTTTCATTTAAATTGTCGTAATCTCTTGAAAATTCAGTATGTTATTGTAATAAAACTTATAAGATGACTAACCAATTTTTATGATTTAAGATTCAAATGAACAGCTACAGCAGGAATTTGAATACACCCTACTAAAGCTTGATTGTCACAGCTATTGAAGTTCAAACACGCAATCTGGACGTGAGAACACTTTACAATAACGATATGCAATAAAATTCGGATTTAAACTTGGGAAAAAATGCCACATAAATGTATGGAAGGCTTCAGAGAGATTTGAACTATTTTACATGAATCGTGCATCAGCTTTTAAGTGACATAAGAGACCCAAGGAAGGCATGAAGTCTGTTAGGGATGATGAGTCGTATGGGAAGAGTAAGGAAGTCAGAACACTAGAGTTGATTGGCCAAATAAAGAATTTCATGGATAAGAATGATTGTGTCCATAGAGACATTAAGTACACAGTTTGATGTCAGTGTTGCAACACTACACAAAATTATTCGCGAGGAACTTAAGATGCAGAAGATTTGCAGTTCACAACTCCATCCTTGTCATAGACTGTTTGACCAAGTTGGGCATCAGGACAGTTCCTCACCCGCTCTATAGTCCAGACTTTGCTTCCTATAACTTTTGGTTATTCCCTAAGCTTAAGGAAAACCTTAAAGGGTGTCGTTATAAGACAATTGAGGAGATGAAAGCAGCTGTGGGGAGGTCATTGACATGCTCACACAAGAGGACTTCTGTAGGGCCTTCCAAAAACTGTTGGAATGGTACAACAAGTGCATTGCATATGGGGCAGGAAATTTATTGAAGGCAAGTTGTTTCTTCTCATCATCTTTCTTGTTGTAGACTTCTTTAGGTTATAGTTTTCATAAACGTTATTAAAAAATGCACAATTTCATTTGGGTTTAACAGGATTTGGGGAGGGGTAGTTTGTCTGGTTAAGATACATGTATATACATGATGTCTTCAACTCATCCCCATAGTGGGTGGGAACTGCAATCCTAAACACACACACACACACACACATTTTCTCTCTGTCTCTCTCGTTCTCTCTCTCTCTCTCTCTCTCTCTCTCTCTCTCTCTCTCTCTCTCTCTCTCTCTCTCTCTTTCATAAACACACTTTCTCTTTGTCGATTCAGTGAAAAGAAAATTCTCCGCTCATTCCCCGTTTGTAAGTATAAAATTGCGAATTTTTAACCAACAAGAAAGATTTCCGCGCGTTTGAAACGAGTTCTATTTTGTGCCTCTCCGAATTAGTTTATTCAAATATAAACGCTAATAAAAATCAGTTTCGTTGCTGACGCACCACGCATCGTTACTGATACTGCTTTATGATTTGATTACTTTGGAGTGTTATTTCGCTTCCTACGAGACACAGTACCATTCCGACGTAAGGGGTTATTTGGAACCATGTCTATAGGGAATAGTAGAAGTTGTCACGCTATTCGCTTTCTGCGCGTTTCATTAACAGAAATAAACCATATCAAATTCAATTGTTGATAATCGAAATCTGAACTGGATCCACTTGATTGTTATAAAAAGTAGCAAGAAAGACATTCGGTCATTCTAACTTTATTTTTGTCTTTAGAAACTTAAGCAAAATGTAGATAACTTCGGGAAAATATTGCCGTAGACTGAAAAAAAAAACTCAATGTGTATTTATCAACGTTAGGTGTAGGCGAATAACACACACGCGCGTGTGCGTCATCTTGTCTAAGAATTTTATTAAACAACGATGATATCGCGTTTCTGGGAAATAACGGACAGAAATGCAGCCGAAAGAAATAAAAGCGGATGTTTAGTTCTGAATAATTAAACTTTTTATTTAATGACGGTTTTATCTATACAAACACAAGTGTAAATAATAAAAAAAGACGTAATATATATACAGTGTAACCCGGATATAAGAAAAACGGATATAACAGAGATTTTCTCTGGTTACAAATTAGAGCCTGTGTTGATGTACAGTGTAACCCCCATATAAGAACCCCAGATATAAGTAACCCGGATATAAGAGAGCTTTAGGAACTGGAAAAGACCTCTCTGAGTTTATGGGCCTAAGAAGTTTCTTATATCCGGGTTACACAATATATATATATATATATATATATATATATATATATATATAT
>NC_136513.1:55138928-55168928 GCF_053919585.1 Euprymna scolopes
TTACGGGGAAATTTTAACTTGGATTTAGGGATGTTTATGAATAAAATATTACAGAGATATTTATGTAATAAAATAGATTTAGGAATTCAATGTTTTAAGAAAAATAAACAATGGAATTGACCTAGTAAATGAGTTCGTAATTAAAGGATACTCTAACTTAACTTGTACTAAATCTGACCCCAAGATCACCATGGGCATGGAATATGTGCCTATATAAAAGATGGCTTTCCATGTGGTAGAGACATCTCCAGAGAAGATCCTAACTTACCCTATATGTGCTTCCGGGTTGCACTTGCTCACACTACTGCGTTTATATTTACTCTCTATCGCCCCCAGAACAGCGGAGTTACTACCTTTAAAAGCATATCTGAGAAAATTGACCAAGTTCTATCTGCTTATCCTTCAGCAAATATTCATGTCTGTGGAGACTTCAATGTTCACAATGTGGAATGGTTGACCCACTCAAACAAGACCGATGATGAGGGGAGGTTCTGTCGTGATTTCTCTATTGCTTATGACCTCACTCAGATTGCTCACGAACCCACCCGTGTGCCCGACAATGACGGTCAGTGTGCAAGTCTCCTAGACCTTTTTCTCACAACTTGCCCTGAACTATGTTCAGTTTCCATTCTGTCTCCTCTTGGATTTTCCGACCACTCAATTGTATCAATTAAGATAAAAATGAAATGTAATAAGTCCTCAGACGTACCTCTCCATCGTACAGTATATCGATACACTATGGATGACTGAGATAGTTTCCGTACATTTATATCGGATCTACCTCTGCATTCCATGTTTAAAAAGGATGTGTCCTCTATAGTGTCAGACCTGACGGAATGGTTAATTGTAGGTATAGACCGTTTCATACCCTCAAAAAGGTTCCAGCAAAAACCTAACAGCCAGCCATCGTTCTCTTCAGAATGTGCTGCTGCCATTGCGAACAGAAATCACTTTTTCCACTGCTTCCAGCGTAATAGATGTATGGAAACTAAAGCCGCTTTCAGGACTGCCAGCAACCATTGTAAGAAAGTAATAAAGAACGCAAGAGAGTTGTATGCTCAGTCCGTCAAGTCCAAAGTAGCTGAGCAGCGGCTTGGTTCCCACCAGTTTTGGCAAATTGCAAACAGAATCCTGAACAGAAGCGTGTGCTCTATCCCAACTATCATCAATGAACCACCAGTTTTGGCAAATAGTGTTGTATATTGGTTTATATTGGAGGAGATGATATATTAAAACGTGTCATGTGTTATCTAGATAAGATATTGTTCCTTTAACAGACAGATAATAAACGTATAAATCGTATGTATGTTGTTTAGCCAGGAGGACATGATATTGACGTGTAAACTGAATCATGTTGTATCAGACTTATCACACGGGATATTTTTACAGTTCATATGTAAGAAGAATAATATATGCTTCCTACGTTTTTCTTGGACAGTTCTTCTGTATCTTCCCGCTGCTCCGTGACGAACCATGAAGCGATCAGCATCATCCAATTGAGACATCTGTTCTTATTTGTGAAAACCATAAAACAACTCTTTATATTTTTATAATATAAATTTATTACAGTTGTCTCAAATGGTTTCACAGGATCTGCACTTTGTCTATATTTTCTATTCTTACAGCTCGCTCCCTAGCTGTCTGTCCACCCCTGTCTAGACGTCTGTCCGCTCTGGTGGTCAATCCTCAACTCTCTCAATCTCTCCAAAACTAACTACATCACGTGTTCTCTTACGTCACCTAATTACGTGTCTCAGACCAACCTGATGTCCACACCAAGTTATTTGTTTATTCAAAACCCCAAAATAATGTCTACATATATTTTCTATTTTCACATTCCTTTTGCGATTCACACGTCAATCATTTCTTCCCCAATTTGATTGTTTATTCTTCTAATCATAATAACTGATCCAGCGACCATCCGTCGCTCAAATCAATTAATAAGAATACAATAATAATAATAATGTTTTGACCATTGACCCCGCTTGCCACAATTAACAGATACTACGCTATGATCACAGCCTAAAAGGTCATAACATTACAATAGCAAACAGAATCCTGAACAGAAGTGTGTGCTCTATCCCAACTACCATCAATGGATCTGAGGTAATCTCGTCAGCATCAAACAAAGCCAAACTCTTAGCCAAGAACTTTGCAGCTAATTCTATCCTTTGCGACCAAGACCGCCAACCCCCAATATTTTCTCCTGTATCAGAAAACACACTATGTGATATACAAATATCTGTCCGTGATGTTGCCAATCTAATCAAAACCCTTGATTCCAGTAAAGCAACCGGTCCTGACGGTATTCCAATTATAGTACTCAAAAAACTTCAAACAGAACTAGCGCCCATACTTACAAAATTGTTTAAATGTTGTCTTAAGGAGAATTGCTTCCCATCAGCCTGGAAAATCTCATCAGTATGCCCTGTATTTAAGAATTCAGGTGATCGCTCATCCCCCTCTCAGTACAGGCCAAGAAGTCTCCTGTGCGTCATGAGTAAGTTGCTGGAATCTGTGTTAAATAGAAAAGTAATCAACCATCTCAGCAAAAATAACCTTCTTAGTGACACACAATATGGTTTTCGTTCTGCTAGATCTGCAGCAGATGTGCTAACAGTTATATCTCATAGGATTAGCGAATCTCTCGACAGAGGCAACCTTTCTATGACAATTGCTCTTGACATATCAAAGGCCTTTGATAGGGTATGACATAAAGGTTTACTTCACAAGATCTCCAGCTATGGTATAGCTGGAAATGTCTTCTCAATTATTAAATCATTTCTCTCTAATAGGTTCATAAGAGTAGTAGTTGATGGGCAAAAATCAGAAGCTCACAGTATTAATGCTGGAGTTCCTCAGGGGTCCATCATGGGCCCAACTCTCTTCCTGGTCTACATTAATGATCTTCAAAATCACATCCTTACATCATTCGTAGACATTTTTGCTGATGTCACTACCATCTATGGTAGCACATCTAAGACAGTAAACGACCAAGATCTGTCCGGTTCTCTCTCCTCTGATCTTGATCACGTTGTACAATGGGGAAAGGAGTGGCTGGTTACTTTTAATGCATCTAAAACCAAGCTTCTATTTTTACATCATCAACGTTCTAATCCCCATCTGGCATCAATTAAAATGAATGGCTCTCGTCTTGGGAAGTCCTCAAGTTTTGACAAGCTTCTGGGCTTGACCTTTACTCCTAACCTTAAGTTGAATACGTACATCAAATCTGTTACCAAGGCCGCTGGAAAAATGGTCGGATCCTTCTATCGATCCAGTAGATATCTCACTAATGATGCAGTTCTCTATCTATATAAGAGCCAGGTACGTCCACGGATGGACTACTGTTGCCACATCTTGGCAGGAGCTGCTAGAAAGGACCTGTCCTACCTTGATAGGGTTCAAAATAGACTTCGTCGCCTCGTGAGAGATGTCCTTTTCTCTTCGCTGCAACCTCTATCTCAGAGAAGAGATGTTGCGAGTTTGTCTCTGCTTTATCGTTATTTTCATGGAAAGTGTTCGACTGAGCTTCAATCTATGGTCCCCCCCTCGCCAAACTGTCACAGGAAACACTCGTCTAGCAGAAAACACTATCAATAATCCCCCCTACTCTTTATCTGTGCCTAAACCTAAACGTAGATTCCATGAACAAAGCTTCTTTCTTAGAACTGCACGCCTGTGGAATTGTCTTCCTTTTTCCTGCTTTCCAGCTGTCTATAATATGGTTGTCTTCAAGTCCAACGTAAACAAGTTTCTGATGAGCCGTTCCACTTAAGTTAACAAATTTACCGAACTTCCATTACTATCGATTACTATATTGTCCTTTTGACTACTGTTCACTCTTCAATCCTTATCCTTGAGTAACCTCTCGGCCTTGATAATGTCGTGCCGCCTATGTAAAAAGAAAAAAGTAAGAAAGAAAGAGTAAGTTTGGATATGTAAACTAGAGATACAAATAAAAGTGTCAGAGAACGTCGGGGCCGTCCACGAGAGGAGGTTGGCTTCATCAGTTGGGGAAGCATTAATTGGACTAAGAGACGATGTAAAGACTAAATGGAGAAAGAGTTGTAACCCCTCCCTCGAGGGAAACACCTAACCATGAAAATGAGAATAAACGAGGAAAACCAAAAAGAAGTCCTGTTGTTACTGCTTCACAATAAAATGGCTTTTTGCAGTGTCCGAGAAACGAAGGGAGCCACAACCTAAGGTTAGTAGTCCGTTATCAAACGGCCATTGTGTGCTTATGTTTTATGGTTTTATGTTTGTTGAACCTGCCTCGAACTTATGCCCGTTACTTTGTCCATGTTACGTGAACTCTGTTTAAATATGTGTAAACACGCACAAACACGCACACCCACAATAAACATTTATAACCACTAGACGATACGAACATCAGTTTCATACACACGTATATTATATAGACTAGACGTATATGAACGCACGTACGTACAATCGTTATATACGAGATGCCTTCAATAAGTTTCCAGACTTTTTCGTATGAACATTTTTATTGATAGTACACATGAAACTCTACTACCATTTGAAGTAATCTCCTCCGACTGCAATGCACTTGTACTGTTCCAACAACTTCTTGAAGGCCACCATCGTAGTCCTCTTGTAGTGAGCGTGCCAAGGACCCTCGTCACAGCTTCTTTCATCTCCTCAGTTGTCTCATAACGACAGCCTCTAAGTTTCTCCTTGAACTTAGGGAATAACCAGAAGTCACAAGGGGCAAGGTTTGGACTATAAGGAGGGCGATGAACTGTTTTGATGCCCATCTTGGTCAAATAGTCCGTGGCAATTATGGAGCAAATTTTCCACACCTTCAGTTGCTTGCAAATAATTGTGTGTACAGTTCCCAGATTCAGATCAAACTGTGTATTTATTGCCTCCATAGGCACACGACGGTCTTTATCCATGAAATTCTTTATTTGGCCAATCAACTCCCTTACTCTTCCCACATCTCTCATCATCCGTTATAGACTTTCTGTCTTTTTGTTATGCCACTCAAAAACTGATGCTCGATTCATGTGTAACGTGGTCTAAAAGCAGTCTGAAGAATTCCATACGTTTATGGGGCATTTTTTTCCAAGTTTAAAACAGAATTTTATTGCATATCGTTTTTCTAAAGTGTTCTCATGTTCAGATTGCATTTTTAAAATTCACCAGCTGTGATAATCAGGCTTTAGTAGGGTGTATTCCAATTCCTGCTGTTTATTTGAACCAGAAATCGTAAGAATTAGTCAGTCATCTCATAAGATGGAGAGCAATAACATACTGAATTTTCAAAAGTCTATGACAATTTTAAATGCCTGTACAAAAAAGTCTTTTTTTTTTCATGGAAGTCACCACTTATCAAGGCCCAAGGGCCACTCGGGGATAAGGGTTATTGTGTGTACAGTAATCAATGGGATAGTGTAGTAATAGTATTGGAGAATTGATAAAGTGTCATTACTTAAGGGGGCGGTTCATCGGGAATTTGTTTGTGTTGGACTTGAAGACATCCAGGTTGAAGTCGGGAGGGAAACAGACAAGCGGAACAGAGTTCCACAGGCGTGCAGTTCTAAGAAAGAAGCTTTGTTCATGGAATCTACGTTTTGATTTAGGCACAGATAAGGAATGGGGAAAATTATTGATGGTGGTTTCAGCTAGTCGGGTGTTTCTTGAAAAAGATTGGCGAGGGGGGACCAGAGAAAGTCTGGAAACTTATTGAAGCACCTCGTACAATACATATATATATACATCAATACTACTGTACACGTGCCGTATTAAAATGACGGCCTACTTTTTTTGTATGTTGCTTTCAAACTTGCCTAACGCTTCTATAATTAAAGACAGCTGATTAAAGTACAGTATCCTGTATCTCTACAAAGCCCATGTATCGAGTATTGTTGCCACAACTTGGCTGTTGCATCTACAACCCTTTAGTCTCTCCTTTCTTCATACGGTCAAAAACAGAGTCACCAATCTAATAGGTCCTGCGCTATCAATCTACTTCCAGCCTCTGTCCCATCGCCGCAGTATTGTATCCATGTGGCTGTTTTACAACTATTCTACAACTATTCTAATGACATGTGCGTGACGAACTCGTAGCACTTGTGTTCTCTCGACATAAATACGCTTGACTAACTCGACAAGCAGCAAACTCCCACCCCGTCACTGTAAATCTTCTTAGATGTCTAAAAGTCTTCTACTCTCATAGTTTCTTCTCTTAAACTACAGGACTTTGGCGTTCTATCTCGGTTCTCTGCTTCCCTGACTGTACTGACATTCAGAAATTTAAATGTAATTTGAACAGGCATCTCGCTGTTCAACTCACTGCATCTTCTCACTGTAGATTTGGTCCCTAATAGTAACCCCTTACGTTCAAGTGGCACTATGTATTTGTTTAATAGTTAACAGCGGTAGTACTCTTGTTAATGAATGCACATATAAACTCCAAGTGTTTGTCAATGTATTAGCAAAGAATGCAAAGGAGATAGGATTATCAATAAACCTAGAGAAAACAGAATGTATGTCTACGGCTGAATCACAGTTTAACCTAAACATAACTATTCACAGTAATCCTATCAAACAGATTATCCAATTCATTTATTTAAGGCATAAACTGACTTTCTCCAGTGATCATGAGATGATATTGAAACACAGAATCGAGCTGGGTTGGACGGCTTTCCAAAAACACATTCTAAAATTAAAAAAAAAACTGTGCCGATAACTGTTAAAGTAAAGGTTTATTTAATTTATGTCCTCCCTGTAGTTTTATATGGCTTTGATTGTATCACATGGGCTAAACAACTAGCCAATCGCATTGAGATGTTTCGAAATCACATAATGCGTCTCATTACAGGACATCATCTGATCGAAAAAAGCAAAACATTCATCGATCGCCAAACTACTTTCCTACCTTTTCTATTTGATAAAATCAAAAGTAAAACGGCAAACCAGCACCAAACGGAAGATGCGACTCACAATGAAGAGTAGAAAAAGACATAGATATTAGTTTCTTTGCGATCAATGCTAACGATACGGCCACCTGCTGCTGATTGAAGTAAGCAATTGTTTAAATATATTACATTAATTATACAAGCATTACATACCAATAATTGGATTTAATTTCTGATAGCTTAACATTTTACCGCTGTTTTACGGCATTGAAGATCGTTTGAATCAAAATGTTATCTATATAAATAAATAAGAGTGACTGATTCCTCGATGTAATCGTCGATTTCTTCTTGCTCTTTTTTGTCCCAAACAAGACACATTGCCACTTGGATCTTGAGGGGCTACTATTTGGGACAATGCTTACAAGGGATTATATAAAGAGATGAGCGAAATTTTCACATTACATTTAAACATCTAGGGATGTTTAAATGTTCAACAGTGAAGGGGTGTGATTTTGCTGCTTGCTGGATTAGTTGGAAGTATGTATGCCGAGGATGTTGGACATTTTCTGAATTGTGATTTTTTTACATAGGAGTTACCACTTATCAAGGCCCGGAGGCCACTCAAAGATAAGGGTTAGTGAGCGTACAGCAGGCATGGGATAATATTGTAGTAATCGTTAGTAGTGGAAAGTTAGTAAGTTGGATTACTTAAGGTAACGGTTCATCAAAAACTTGTTTACGTTGGACTTGAAGACGACCATATTGTAATCAGCTAGAAAGCAGGCAAACGGAAGAGAATTCCACGGGCGTGTAGTTCTAATGAAGAAACTTTGTTCATGGAATCTACGTTTAATCTTTGGCAGAGATAAAGAGTCAGAGAAATTATTAATAGTGGTTTCGGTCAGACAGGTGTTTTTCGTGAAAGTTTAGCGGGGAGGGACCATAGATTGGAGCTCAAAGGAGCAATTGCCATGAAAATAACGATAAAGCAGAGATAGGCTCGCAACGTCTCTTGGTAATTTGCATATGTGAGTTGATTGTAATTTATGCACACTTTATTTGGGTGTAATGATCTCAAATAAAAAAGAACTTTCAAGTGAAGGAAGGAAGGAATTCTCATATACGGAAAGAAAATAATTTACCTCGACTAAAAAGGAACCAAAGTAACATTTTCCAGAACAAGCGTTTTTGGAAACCTACACGACGTTCGAGCTTTCTTTTTCGGCTCGTATTTAAGAGTGAAAAACTAATATTAGATGCACTTGCTCAGTCTTTACAATTATTTATACAGTGTAACCCTAATATAAGAAAAACTGATATAAGAAAGATTTTCTCTGGTCCCAAATTAGAGCCTGTGTTAATGTGTAACCCAGATATAAGAACCCAGGATATAAGTGTAAGCCGGATATAAGGGAGATTTAGGGACAGGAAAAAGAAGTTTCCTATATCCTGGTTACACTGTACTATTGTACACGTGTCGTACAAAAGTAACGGCATAATTTTATGATGTGCTTCCTGGCTTTGTTAGGGTTATTTTTGGACGATGATAGCCTCTTAGGTAAAAAGGTAATTGTTTTAGCGAAAGGATACATACAGGTATGCATGCATGGAAAATTAAAATAAATGGAACATTAAGAGACTAGAAGGGTCACCATATTAAAAATACTACTAAAAAATTAAATAATTTTTTTAAATGCAATACTTGAGAAAATGAAATTTTATAACAAATTTTTATGCAAGAGCTAGGAACATAAAAGTTGCTTTTAGTCATGTATACAAACACGTAAAGAAAGTTGGGTTAGTTGGCACAAGTCAAAATGTTCATAATGTGAATATGCGTGTGTAAGCAATATACATATGTGAGTATTTGGCAGCGTGGCATTGTGTATGTATGTGCGTTGGTTTACTCTGTTCTTTTTAGTGCGTGTATAGCTGTGACTAGTAATTCGTCTCTGTTCGTCTGACTGTTGCTAGCGTTTAAGAATGTGCGCGCAAGATACAGAAAGCTGGTATGCCAGCCATTGACTTATTTTCGCCTCCCAGCCAGCCAAAGACACAATGGGTGTGGTGTTAAGTAAACGCTTTTGGATTCTGTTCTGGTGCGTCCCATCTATGGATAATAATAGACACTTCCACTTACTATAAAACCGGGAGCGTATGTCTCCTGACATTAGCACACAGGCACCGCACAAATCTTGCACCGTGGCAGTCGGGGGTGGTGGTAATGATAATTGTAACTGGTCAGCAATTGGCAATTTAAAAGGATGGCTCAACAAGAATATTGGGAAAATCCTCTTCCTCACAAAATGTGTTGTAAAAATCAATCTTGGTAGCGAGTAAAAAATACACATCGTTTGATAATTTACAAAACAAAAAAAAAGCAATCCAAAGTTTCGTTTAAAAAGTGTTACATTTCGGCCTATTACAGCAACAAGTTATGTTCCAGAATTAGGAAATAATAAGTTAATTAGCTTAGCAATAAATCATGCATGCAAATGTATTTATATATTTGGTATTTGTACAGTTTAATAAAGACATTAAAAAATGAAAATATTGAAAAAAGTTATATTGTACATATCCGTTATGGAATGAAGTTCTCCGAAAAAAAATTTCACTAAATTTCATCAACTAATTTTTGTTTTACAGCGAAAAAACAATTTGTTATGATACCGAGCAAAAGATTCGATATTTAGGAAGAAAAGCTAGTATTAAAGATGGGAAGAGAGTGTCGGCGCTTTAAACTGAGTTATCTCCTCGTGGTGTTTCTAAAATCCAAACAAAAATTTTAAAAGTTCCAAGATATCTGCCTTCAACGTGCTATCATAAAAACGTGCTTTTTCGATGAAAAAAAAAAGTGCTCGATCAAATTAAGAGAATTTTTTTTTCGGAGATCTTCAGTTCAAAACGGATACGTACAATATAACCCTTTTCCGATGTTTTCATTATTGCCCGGTCGTAAAATACGCTTAAATATGATATTTTGATTAATACAGATTTCATATTTATTATTAGATTATATTGGACCCAATATGTAGTAATGATTTTAAAAGTTAAAAAACATGACTCGTACGCCACCACCGAAAATCGAAACCAAAACGTTTAGCTTACGATTTACTTTTTCCTTTGACGTTGATACTTGAGCTACGAAGACATGTTTGCTGCGAGGCTAAAAATTAAAAAATGAATCAATAGCTATTATGTTGCGCATACATATTCGTAATGCCGTCGTTCGACCTTCACCTGACGAATTCCATTTTTTTAATTTTCACACATTTGCACCGATTCTCCCCGGCTAAAGTCAAAATATAAAGTTTCGCATGAGTTTGAATACCCTATATATTTAGTTTCATGTATGTAGACCAAAAACTAATAGAGGAGTTTGATAGGCAAAATTTTAAACAAATATATATAAGCATACATAAATATATATCGAAAGAGGTTCGTGTTTACTATAACCTTTTTACGCAAATATTATGCAAGTATAAATCATGTAGAATATCTGCATGAATATAATTACACGTTAACTAAAGATGATCATCCCATAAAAAAAAATCAGAAAAACTAATAGGGAATCAATTAAAATGAATATTTAAAAGAATATGAAAATTAGCTACATCTTTCGCAGATGAATGCAATTCCACGATCCATATATAACAAAGTTGTATTTCCTTTTTAAATAAATAGTAAAAACGGTTTTTAATATGAATATCAATACACAAAAAAGCAAATTTATATATATATTACAATAGAAAAATGCAAGCATGAAAAGTAATATGGTTAAGCTTAGGCACCGCCAAAACTGGGGGGGGGGGCAGGTAAGTACTTTTTGACGGACCGTCTTTTTAAAAATCTACCAAAAATCAGGTAATTATCCGATCAATACGAAATTTTCAGGGATTATTCAGAGAAGAATGAACTTTATAAGAGTGTACTTATTTTTCATAAATGATATTTATATATATATATATTTTTTGCTTACAAACCCCCTCCCTTGTTTTGAGGGGGTACAAATATGCTTAAAATAATCATCTGAAAGTAAACACAACATATTGTGTTGTTGTAAGGGACAGAATTATAGATTAAAAAAAATTGTTTGCATACCTTATTTTACGTCTGAATATCAGAACTTCGATTGTGTTTAATTATCCCGCTTTTGAGTTTTGAAGTGTGACATTCGGTGAATATGTTAAGTAAAATAATTAATTTAAGTTAAGCAAAACAAAAAAAAAAATTTAATATTTATACGAAAAAAGCCATTTTAAAATCTTTGATAAATAAATTAACAATTTTTTTTTTAGCGAGCCGAATAATGCATGACCATTATTAAACAGGGCATGCTTTGAAGAATCGATACAAAAAAGAATTCGATAAATATTGTGCCCTTTGTGTTAAAAATATCATTATTTTTTCGATCCCGTTTGAAAACGTTTGCCGCCTTTCGACTACGGTGGACCAAACGCGCTGAAATAATCTTTTTTTATTTTGCTTTAAATTGCCCCCCTCCATTTTGGGGAGCCTGGCCCCCACACACATACACATTAAAAACCAAACTCATACAAATGGTCACCCATCTGGTAATGGCTAGCCTCAGCGTTAATAATACATTGAAATTTTCGTCACTGAAAAATAAGTTTTTTTTTTTTGGCCTGTTTGGTCTTCCATAGTTTGCTTTTTATCAAATACAAACGTAAACATTGTCGATCTAGACTCTAGATCGACGCGAAGTAACTGATTGCCTATATGAATAAGTGGAATTATTTGAAATCCAGGTACTTATATTATAATATTTTTGCATATTCTCATAGAAAATCATCCTAAATCTTAGTTAGACAACAAATAAATAAATGAATTATTTAAAAAAACTTTTCTTTTTTTTTAATATTTTCGTACGTTTTTTGTGCAAGACAAAAAATATCAATTGTTAACGTTTTGGGAAAATTTAACATTTAAAATTTAATTAAAAATAGTAGAAAAAGTTTTACATTATTCTGTTTTCTATATGATAAAATTCAGGGTTTTATCTTTCTGGGGAAAAAAAGTTACTCAGAAATAATGGATTTTAATAAATGTAATTTCGTTTTAAAAAACAACAACACTTGATTTTTCGGCCATTTTTGGCGGTGCCTAAAGCTTAAACATGGAAAAGTAAAGGACTAGTCGTTAAAACTGGAAAAGGACAGGATATTCTAGTAAAAAAATATAATAAATGTACAACTAACAATATTGCACCATTAAGAATTGATTATATAATGTTATAAATTGAATTTTAAAATCTTAATCCTTTTTTATCTAGAATATCATGTCCTTTTCTTTCCATGTTTAAGCTTAATCATATTACTTTTCATGCTCGCATTTTTCTATTGTAATCCATTATTTTTCTTGACTTTCAGTAAATTCACTTGTTCTTTGTTTAATTTCAGTCTTTTTTTTTGCCTCAATAAAATACACATGTGTAAAACAATGTACGGCATCGTTTGCTTTCATTCTCTCTGTTTCGCGTGTTACTTCTCTTTTCGAGAGAGTCGTGAATTATTAGCAATACTAGTTGCTGAAGCGACGTGGTTGCTATGGAAACCAATCATAAAAACGTCGCGTTTTACGATTTTGAACACCAGTAACTTCATCATAATTTTTGTTTTGCTGAACGAAAATTGAAAACTTTTTTTTCATAATATAGCTGAGAAGGTGTTCTATAAACTGTAATAATTGTTTGAAATTTGGTCGAAAAATGAGTGAGCAGTAAAGCTTTAAAGCAGATCTAAATGACTAAAACTGACACTTAACCATATATTCAAACACGGCAGTATTTGAATGATATACCCACACAAAGTTTGGTTTAAAAAGTTTTCCTGTGATATTTGTTTACAGAGGCAATGCGTGTGCGAAGGTGAAGTCAAACCGGTGTCGAGGGAACAGTGTCCTCTTTTTTGTTTCTTTACAGTGAAGTCGTTTAGCATACATTATTGACATTCTTCAGTAATGTGGCCGGTTTGAGAATTCTGTAAAAAACTGCTTTTATTGATCCAGTCTTATATATTTTTTAATTACATTTTCACCCCAAACAAGGCACATTGCCACTTTGATGTAGGGGCTACTATCAGGGACATAAGCTACAGGGGTACATTGTGGGGAGTTGGGCAGCAAGATGTCGGTTCACGTTAGACTTGAACTTCTGCATGTCAGTACAGGTTGGGAAGTAGGAACCCGAAAGGAAATTCTAAAGTCTAGCGGTTCTGGGGAATAAACTACTGGAGTAGAAGGCTCTCTTACATCTAGGGATCTCTACTGTTAAGGGGTATGATTGTACTGCTTGTCGGGTTTGTCGGGGGGGGGTATTTACGTAGAGGGGGTACAAGTGCTTGCAGTTCGTCGGAGCATTCACCGTTAAAGTACTTGTAGAAAAGGCGGGGGGATGCTACATTTCGTCGATGGGACAGAGGCTGAAGCTTAAATGACAGTTCAGGACCTATTAGGTTGGCGACTCTCTTTTGAACCTTGTCTAGGAGTGAGAGACTATTAGTTTGTAAGTTCGCATAGACATATTACTTTCACATATATGCGTTACTTTTAATGTTTGGAATACTTTTCATTGGTTGAAATTACTTTGAGTCAACACGCTTTTGTGAAAACTTCTTATTAAAAAAAGTAACGAAGAAGGAGAAGTGACATGAAGCAGAGAAAAGAAAAGGGTAAGCTATTCGACACAATTGCTTTTTAGCCTTCGTTGGACTCACATTACAGTCTCCTACACTTGTTTTCCAAATTTGCCTCAAACTTTTATGATTAAAAACACAATTTTTCGGTTTCTTTGCAATCACTGCCAATGATTCGGCCAGCTGCTGCTGATGGAACAAAGCAACTGCTTAACTATATAATGACATTAATCTTGAAGACATTATATATCAATAATTACATTTTATTGGAGTTTTACGGCATTGCTGGTCATTAAAAAAGTACCCGACCTTTGTATAACACTAGCCATTACGCGATATACATTGAATTCATTCCCTTGTTTTTAAAAGATGAGTAGATCTTTATGCAACATTATATATTTTTCTATTATCGATATCTTTTCTAATATATGTATATACACACACACACACACAGACATATATATATATATATATATATATATATATATATATATATATATATATATATATATATATATATATATACTAGCAACAGTACCCGTCGTTGACTGGGTTCAAAAACAGCCTACAGAAAATGGACTCTGATTTATGAAAGTATGATAGGTTATGAAAAGGAAGAGGCGTAAATTTGGGTTGAATTTGTGGGTATCAAAACCAAAGCAAAATATGATGAAAGTAAAAATAAAATGGATAAACCCCATAATTTATTATACCATACCTGTTCACACTGAAACACTTATCACAATATTCTGTGGATCTATATTTAAAAACCTTGTTAAACTTTGTGGCATATTTCCATTCTATGGAGGTCAGATGCGAACGAACACCCCATAATTTTATTATACCATATTTCTTCAAACTGAAACATAATTATCAAAGTATACTTACGCAGATAGATATGAAAAGTTTTTATTAAAGTGTGTGCCTATTTCCATTCTATGGAGGCCAGGCGCGAACGCAGACCCCACAATTTTATTATACCATCCCTATTTAAGTTAAAACATACTTATCAAAGTATCCTTATGTACATCTATATCAAAAATACTTGTAAAGGTTTTTCTTTAAATTTTAAATTTTTTATTTCCATACTTTGTGGACCAGGCGCGAACGCAGACCCCACAATTTCAATGAATCACCGTTCTGCCAGATCAAACATACCCATTTCTGTGTCTCGATACATCTTCTATCATTATATGTAATCAGTTTTTTCAAATAGTCAACCATATAGGAGCCTATTCGTGACCATACACACGCACACACACGCACACACACATTCAGGTTTATATTATATATATATATATATATATATATATATATATATATTTATATATATATATATATATATATAAACATGGCGACCTAAAAGAAAAAAAAAAGGTAATTGCAGCAAAGGCGGGGTGGGTCGGTTCGCCCTGGACGGCACGTTCCAGGAGGCGGCATTTTGAGAGGGTACAAAAAATAAATGAATAAATGAAAGCTAACAAAAAATCTGAAATTTTATGCCGAAAAGGTTGTAAAACGTCGGGACTGTTAGAGATATCGGAATCAGAAAAATGTGTCCCTATTTTTTTAGCGGTCAATGTCAAAGGGTGCGGCATTTTGAGGGGGTAAAAATAGAAAATAGAAAAAAATAATAAAAGCTAATCAATATCTTAAATTTTATACCCAAAAGTTTTTAAAAAATCGGAACTTTTGGGGGTATTGGAATCGGAAAAATGTGTCCTCATTTTACGAACGGCATATACCATGAGGCAGCATTTTGTGAGAATAAAAATAAAAAATACAAAAATTAAATGTAAATAAATAAAAGCTAACAAAAAATTTGAAATTTTATACCAAAAATGTTGTAAAAAAATTGGAACTTTTGCAGATATCGGAATCGGAAAAATGTGTCTCTAATTTACGATTCCAACCCCGATTGTTTTAATTTTTTTATTTAATTTTTCGTTATTGATACTAGTGATAAATATTTATTGTTTTTAAATCATCACTAAAACTAAAATGATAATAACATCAACATACGATGTAAATTTATTTTATTTTTAAAACAAAGTTTTAAAAAAATTACATGAATTCTCAAGGTAACCTTTCAAAGAAAGCAGTTGATTTATATGTTCCAAAAACTGTTGAAAAATTAAACAAAATATTTTTGTCAAGAAAAATACTTTCAAACATCTCTGATAATTAAATGATACAACGGAAAAAGCAACAGAAAATTACGTAATTTTGGAATTGTAGAAACATTAAGCAAGTACGGAATAAAAATCGACTGTAAACAGATTTTATAATTTTGATTTTGAAAAAAATATTTGGCTTCTTTTGCTTCATATTAACGTTTACATAATTCCCTTCAGATTAATGTTTACATACTTATTATTATTAAAATTATTGAAAGAAATTGTTAAATTAAATTAAGATTTAAAAAAAGGGGGATTGGGTAAACATTAATCTGAAGGGAATTATGTTAACATTAGTTCAATGAAAGTAAATATTTTGAGGGTTTTTTGGAATTTTGAAGGTTTTAACAGGTTGTCATATGCCAGCAGTAGGCGGGGGCGGCAAAACAGGTAATCATATGCTAGCGGGAGAGGGGCAAAACATGTAATCATATGCTAGCGAGGGGGGTAAAACATGTAATTATATGCCAGGGGGGGGGCAAAGCAGGTAATTATATGCCAGCGATGGGGGGCAAATTTTCTAACCGCCTCGGGCGGCAAAAACTGATGCTATGCCACTGATTGCAGCATATTTCCAAGTTTTCGGATTTTGTAATCATGCATTTTATTTTATTTTAATGAATTGATAAATGTATGTTTGCTTCTGATGCGGTAACGGCAGAATAGATTCATTGACTGATATAACAATTAAATGATTTTTGCACCAAAACAGAGGTTATCAAAAATTGTGCATGTCAATAGGAACAACATAATTACATCGAACTTCATAAATTAAAGGATTTGTATAAATAAAAGGTGAACTATAATTGAATAAACTTATTTTTCAACAATATATATATATATATAAAATAAAATAAAAATTACAATTAAATTTACCAAAATGATCCAAGATGGTAAAACTAAAGTATATTATAAATATTAAAGAATTAATATTTATAAAGCAATCTCAAACAGATGTAAAAGCTCGATAAAACCAAATAGGAGATAGAGCTTATAATAAGAGAAAATAGTTAATAAAACATGTTAAAAAACACTTTGAAAAAGAGTTAAAAACATATTTAATTTGAAAAGGAAACACTTGATAAGTGGATAGTCCTTAATCCTCGGAGTTTCGAAGAAATACTTACCTTCTCATCAGAGGGTATGATTTAGCAAAATGCGGGATCGGATTTTGCTTGCAAAAGTATTTGTTGAAACTACAAGTCAAAGATCTTACTTGATAAAAAAATGGTACAAGGAAAAGGGAAAAGAATTCCAATAATATTATTAAAAGAAAAATAAGATATGCGTTAGACTTGGCTGCCGAGGCAAAGCGTAATAAGGAAAAATGAGTGAAGAAGACGAGAGAAAAAATATGTGAAGAATAAAATAAAAACATTGAATGCTGCTGATATTTTCTTAAGTAATAACTTGTAAATTTCAGTTGACCTCTTTTTTGCTCTATATTTTTGGTGCCTTTTAACGTCATCTTGTCTGGTCATTTTGACATTGACTTTTCTATTTTATATTTAATTCAATCACCATTCAATTTTTTCCCCTCTGCTTCTTCACTCATCTTTTCTTAATTACGCCTTGCCTCGGCAGCCGAGTCTATAAAAAGTGAAGCAGAGGGAATAGGGTGAAGAAAAATGTGATTTCACGTGAAATCACCTTTTTCTTAATCCTATTTCCTCTGCTTCACTTTTTGTTATCAAATAAGATCTTTGACTTAAAACTCAAGCAAAATCCGATCCTGTATTTTGCTAATTCATACCCTCTGATGAACAGGAAAGTTTTTCTTCGAAACTCCACTGATTAAGGACTACCTATTTATTTAGTGTTTCCTTTTCAAATTAAATGTTTGAACTCTTTTTCAAAGTGTTTTTCATTAACTATTTGCTCTTATATATATATATGTGTGTGTGTGTGTGTGTGTGTGTGTGTGCGTGCGTGTGTGTGTGTGTGTGTGTGTATTATAGTAGTCGTTATCAAAGCACGTTTAATTTATACACGACAGTTTTCTTTCTTCTTTATTTTTCTATTTATTTTATTATGCATTTGTTTTAGTTTCAGTTGGTAAATTTTATATTAGATTGGCGAGGGACTTTTTGTCAGTCATTTTCCTCTAGCGCTTTCGATCATTGAAAAAAATAAACAAAGAAAACTCTGTCGTATTTAATCAAATATGCCTTTATATATTTATATATATATATATATATATATATATATATATATATATATATATATGGAGCAAACTTTGTCATACGAGAGTCGTTCTAAAAGTAAAGCTTTATACACTGTGCCCATCTTCTTGTCCGATGATAAGACTTCTCAAATGTACATGTGATGTTAGGCTGTATAAAGGTGTTAAATTTTGACAAAATCCGACTGTTCCTTTTTTAATCAGATGTTTTCAATATATTTTACACACACATACACATACACATACACATACACACACAAACACACTGAAAGACAGACCTAGTATATAGTGTTTGTTATACAAACATTGTTGGTTACATATGTGCATACATGTTTCAGTAGAATTTCAATTTAAAGAGACCCACCACATCAGACCGAAAAAAAAAAGTGACACTAAAATGGCAGTCAAGGTTCATTTATTTTATATATAAAAAAGATATCTGGGTGTGACTTAAAACCTGAAAAGGGGGGGTAGTTTGTGAAAGCGGGTAATTGGGGTTAGGAGGTAGAGGTGCGGCAAGTAAAGGAATAGGGAATGAGAGAGGAGAGAAAGGAAAATAGAATCCAGCCTGGTCAAGGCATTGCAGCGGGGGCGGGGGTACGGCTATATTCTGGTGTTAGCACTAAGTGTTTATTACTTTGATCTGAAGTTGTTCTAGTGTGATCTCTTATTATTCTTATTAGTATAGTTTCTCTATTGCAGACTTTCTGTCTGTTTTTGTGTTCACTTTGACGTATTCTTTATTTCTTTATTTTACTAATTAACTTATTTATTTATTTATTTATTATATTTTTAGTTTTTTTTTTAATTTTAACGGGCGGTAATATTCAAAATTTATCTCCTTTAATCAACTGACTTAAAAACTTGGATTTCGATATAGGCTATTTATTCCACACTACAAAAATAATAATCATCATCAAATTGTGTCCTACCTGGTACAGGCATTGGCGGCTATGGTTATCCATCTCTCTCTCTCTCTCTCTCTCTCTCTCTCTCTCTCTCTCTCTCTCTCTCTCTCTCTCTATCTATCTCTCGGGGCATTTATGAATTCATTGTTGCTCATCATTTTTTTATGTTGCCCAGGTATTCAGACTGTCAACTTATGTTTCTCGCTGTCGTCCTCTGCTTCTTCTACCCATGATCTTTCCCGTCAAGCTAATCTGTTCTATTTCACTTTTTCTGTAGACATGGCCATGAATCTCATTTGTTTTTTTTTGGGGGGGGGGGCGTTGTTTTTTGTACTGTTCTTATTAAAAACCTTTCTGTGTTTGCGATTATTATATTTCAATTATGCCTCCATAAAAAAATTTGCTATCCTGTACTTTAAAGAATCCCAAAAGCTATTAAACTGTAGACGAGAAATAGCAAACAACTGTGTTCACAAAATAAAACTTACTCTAGGATAGCGATACAAAATAGCTTTAAAACTAACAATAACAATAGAAAACAAACAAATAAATGAATTAAATAAACATGAATATACATAAACGATCAGACATATATGTATATATATATATATGTATATATATGTGCATGTATGTGTGTACACATAGGTATATTTATATATATATATAAAAAAGAAAAAGGAAAACGTCTACCTAAAACCACTAACCTAGTTCTAAAACAGATCCTTTGTGCGATAAAATGCATGCCCATTGGCTGATAGGAAGGGGCGCGGTGGATACTAGAAAGCTGATTGGCTAACTAAAAATCCTCAACATATATAAAAACAAAAAACAACCACAGAATTCGCGCATAAGCCTGACGAATCCTATAGTGGATGAAACGCAGAATATTCAGTGTAGCTTAATCGCCATATATATTTTATAAATTACTATATATATATATATATATATATATATATATATATATATATATATAAAAATTCTGATTCCTGTCTGTTTGTTTGTTTGTTCACAATTTGATTAATATATACAAAAGGTCCATTACTTTAATATTAATTTATTTCTATATATAGTATGGTTCTTTCAAAATATACGATTAAGAGGTTACCTAATTTGCATATATGTTAAGGAAAATCGATTTTATTAAATAGCTGTATGTTAGTTTAAGTTTCTAGCGAGATAGTTGTTTTAAGTGTTTTATTTAAGAGTGTTATTTCATCAACTTTAAATAACAATTATATTGATAATATATTTAATTTAATTTATTTGGAATTATTATTTCCGACATCGATTTTTTTAGAAACAGGTAGAGTTATTTCCTCTGACGTTTTTTTTTTGTTCCGAAGTTTGAAAGATAAAAAAGAAACTCTTCCCCAAATAACATAATTTGCTAATCGCATAAGTTTCTAGCATGAAAAAATAATAGATAGATGCTTTGCTTTATTTTAAAGTATTAAAAAATACATACATAAATAAAACACTTACGAATAAAATAAAAGATCTCATTTGTTTGTTCTTATTATATATATATATATATATATATATATATATATATATATATATATAATTATAAAACTCAAATGATCTTGTAACGATGTATGTAACCCACTTTCCGATTTACGACATCCGGTTGCGCATGCGCGCATAACCTGCGCACTGAAATATTAACGTTATTATTTCGAAATTATTATTTAACATGGGAAGTGTGGGGTTTAAAATAACTTAAACGTAATACAGAAATGAACGATGTAAAAAAAAGCAGCCAGTATTAACAATTGTTCATTTGAATAATTTAAACGCGAAAAAAAACAAAAACAAAAGAACAATTGGGACGCTGAAATATTAACGTTATTATTTCGAAATTATTATTTAACATGGGAAGAGTGGGGTTTAAAATAGCTTAAACGTAATACAGAAAAAAAACGATGTAAAAAAAAGCAGATATATCAAAATTTGAATGTAACTATAATAAGTATTATGGCATCTGTTCAGTGCACATTTACCTATAAGTATGGCCAACCACTTATAATTCAGTAACTGTAATTTTTTTATCAAAAATGATCAATTATAATAAACAGAATGACTCATAGAAATCTATCTATATTCTTTTTTCATTTTAATATACTTTCATAGAAATTTTCTGTTATGTCAAAATAAATTTTTCTTTACGTCACAAGTGTCACGAATGAATTCCATAGCTAATATAACATACTAACGCAACGGGTCACGGGTAGTCTAGTATATATATATATATATATATATATATATATATATATATATATATATATATATATATATATATATATATTATGTTACCTAGCGTCTACTCTACTCTTCTGATGAGAAGCATTGGGTTTCGAAATACCATTGTATAAAAGTTCTCACTTACCCAACAACACTAATTGATGTATTCCCTCATTAAATAAAATGAATAAATCTCTATATATTACAGCACATGTTCCTGCACGGAAATTCTATAGCAAGCCGCACTCTCCCCAATGGTTTACTTCTGCTTGTGCAGCTGCCATTTGTCAAAGGCAGCATGCGTTCCGTAGATTCAACCGTCATAAGTCCTGCTCAAATAAACAGAGGTATATAGAAGCTAGAAATAATTGTAAGAGAGTGATAGAGAAAGCTAAGACAGATTACTCTGAAACCACTAGAAAACGCATCGAAGCACACAAATTAGGAACCGGGATTTTTGGAAAATCTACAACAGCGTAGTAAATAATGGACAGTCAACTATTACCCCACTATCAAACAATCATGAGGTTGCTTGCACGGCAACTGACAAGGCTAATCTGCTTGCCAGTCGGTTTGCCTCAAACTCCACACTGAACCCGGTACACAACTCCCTCACTGATTTTCCTTTGCGAACAGACGCCACACTAGACGATTTGAAAATCACCCCTTCTCAGGTACATGCTATTATAAAAAACCTGGACACCTCAAAAGCATGTGGACCAGATCTCATCCCGGCTGTGCTATTAAAAAATGCTCTGCCGAGGTTGCTCCAGTTCTCTCCAAACTTTACAATAAATGCCTTAACGAATCTTGTTTTCCCGACTGCTGGAAAACCGCCTCTGTGGTACCAGTCTTCAAGAATTCTGGTGAAAGAACTGACACACTAAATTATCGCCCCATTAGCCTCCTCCCGCTTTTTGCCAAAATATTTGAGTCCTTAGTTAATCAAGCCCTAGTCCAGCACCTAACAGCTGCTAAACTCCTGACTAACAAACAATATGGATTCAGGCAAGCCCGTTCAACAGCAGATATCTTAACTGTAGTTTCTGAACGTATATACCGTTCATTGGATAAAACAAGGGAGGGTAAAGCGGTAGCCCTTGATATATCTAAGGCTTTTGACAGGGTATGGCACGATGGTCTTCTAAGGAAAATTAGATCATATGGAATCACTGAAAGAATTCATAATGTAATTAAATCCTTCTTAAGTATTAGAAAAATCAAAGTTGTCCTCGACGGTCGTACATCTAAACAATATGACATAAATGCGGGAGTACCTCAGGGGTCTATCCTTGGACCTCTATTATTCCTGATATTCATAAATGACCTCCCTGATAAAATTGTTTCGGAGATGGGTATATTTGCCGATGACACCAATCTCTATAACAGATATGAGGGGAAAACAAATGAACACATATCTAAGGAAATGGCAGAAACACTAGAGGATGACTTCCAATCTGTAGTGGAATGGGGACAAAAATGGATAGTCACATTCAATGCTGCTAAGACTAAACTTGTTTCCTTCAATAACTACAAGAAACCTTCTCTACCACCAATAGCAATGGCCAAGAACACATTGCCTGAAAGTACTTCTTTTAAACTCCTCGGCCTAACGTTTACAGGAAATATGAACTGGAATAGATACATTGAGAGCATTGCCAAGGCTGCTGCAAGGAAGGTTTTCTCCCTCTACCGTGCTAGAAAATTACTTACACCTGAAAGTATCCTGTACCTCTATAAGGCCACCATTCGCCCATGTATGGAGTACTGTTGTCATATCTGGGCTGGTGCATCTACTGCTTGTCTCTCGCTCCTGGACAGGGTTCAAAAGAGAGTCGTCAACCTGATAGGTCCTGAACTGTCATCTAGGCTTCAGTCTCTGTCCCATCGACGAGATGTTGCATCCCTCTGCCTGTTCTACAAATACTTTAATGGTGAATGCTCTGATGAACTGCAAACACTTGTACCTCCTCGACGTAACTACCCCCGACAAACCCGACAAGCTACTAAGTCTCATCCCTTTAGAGATCCCTAGGTGCAAGAAAGCCTTTTACTCCAATAGTTTCTTCCCCAGAACTGCAGGTCTTTGGAACTCCCTTCCGGGATTCTGCTTTCCCAACTGTACTGATATGCAGAAGTTCAAGTGTAATGTGAACAAACATCTTTCTACTCATCTCCCTTCATAATGACCCTGCTAATTAATTCCCTGATAGTAGTCCCCTGCTTTAAAGTGGCACTGTGCCTTGTTTGGGGTGAAAATTGAATAAAAAAAATAGAGAGAGATTTTATATCTTTATATTCTCTTTATTTACTTACTTTTTTATGTTAAGAAGAAAGTTCTTACGGAATTTTTAATTTGGATTTCAAATGATGTATTTTCAAAAAAGCTTTCGTTATAATACCTTTACGTTTTCCGTTCAATCTAATCGTTCAAATTACAATGGTTTAAAACAATTTTGTCTTCATTTTAGAACGTCGAATAAAACATGGAAACGAATCAAATTAATACAAGTTTCTTATTTCAATTCATGCTAGGCTTAAAAGCTTCTGAAACACCTCGCGATATCAACGAAGCGTTTGGCTCAGGAAACACTACTGAACGCACACCACAATAGTGGTTTACGAAATTATGTGGCGGCGATAAGATGAGTGTGGTGGTCGGTCATCGGATGTTGACAACGATCAATTAAGAGCCTTAGTCAAAGCCAATCTACGCCCAACTGTGAGAACTTGCTTCTGAATTAGACGTAACGTATTTAATGTTTTTAAGCCAGATGTTTCAAAAAGTACTTGAGACAGATTTGAAGAAAAAAAAAACGTGATAAATGGGTGCTTCATGAATTGAACGACAACTAAACGAAATGTCATTATGAAATGTCATCTTCTCTTTTTTTTTCTTCTTTTTACACAACAAGAACAACCCGTTTCTCGAACGGGTAGTGACTTGCGATGAAAAATGGGTTCTTTACGACAACCAACGACACTCAGCTCAGTGGATAGACGCCGACGAAACTTCACGACACTTTCCAAAGCAAGAGTTGCACCAAAAGAAAGTCATGCTGACTGTTTGGTGGCTTGCGACCGGTCTTATCGATTAGAGCTTTTTAAGAGCAGGCGAAACGATTACGGCGGAGAATTATTGTCAACAAATCAATGAAATGCATTTGGAACTTCGACAACATCACCCAGTATTAGTCATCAGAAAAGACCCAATTCTTCTAAACGACAATGCTTGACCGCACGTTGCTAAACCGACTCTGCAGAAGTTGAACGAATTGAATTACGAAACTCTGCATTTCTTGTCAACCTGATACATTCACACACACACACACACACACACACACACACACACACACACACACACACACACACACACACACACACACATATATATATATATATATATAACTACTTCATTTACTCACATAAAATTAATATACGAAAGTATAGATTTATGCGTAAACTTTAAGTATTTACTTCAAAAGTGCTCAATACGTAGGTAGAGCTAGTTAGTAATTTATAAAATATATATTTTTAAGGGGAGCTTAATCGCCATATATATTTTATAAATTACTATATATATATATATATATATATATATATATATATATATATATATATATATATATATATATATATATATCCGGTAGGAAGATATCCAAAAATTGAAAATAATTGAATTTCAACAAGGGTCGTTGATAGAGCTCAAGCGTAAGAGAGCAAATTATATTTTTTTTAATTTTTTATGTAAATACAGTCATATCTTGCCACGATGTGCAGACCGTTTCAATCATATTAGATGTCATTAGGCAAGAAAAATTAAGCTACAAAAATTAAAAAGGTTCCAGACCTTTTCGAATTTTGAGGAGGGAAAATTTGCCATGACTGGCAATGGGCAAAAGTTAAAGTTCTTATGGGTTTAAATAAAGCTTATTAAATGATGGTAATTTTAGCTTTTAGTTTGCTTAGATATCTACAGTAATATATATATATATATATATATATATATATATATATATATATATATATATATATATATATATATATATATATATATATTTAAATATTTTTTGCGGGGTACAAAATTTTATTATGGCTATGTAAAGACTAAATCTAAACTTGTTCGAAAACATTATTTTAGATTGTGAAATTAAAAAATAAAAATGAATGTGTCAGCTGACTGGTTTCGAAGCTCGCTCAACAGAGCTAAAATCGAGCTTAATTACGTTTTAAAAAGTAAAGGGGGGAACAATGAATCGGAGATGAAAAAGTAGGGGAGAATATATGTATATAAAAAAAAATCTCCGATTCATTGTTCCCCCCTTTTCTTTTTAAAACGTAATTAAGCTCGATTTTAGCTCTGTTGAGCGAGCTTCGAAACCAGTCAGCTGACACATTCATTTTTATTTTTTAATTTCACAATCTAAAATAATGTTTTCGAACAAGTTTAGATTTAGTCTTTACATAGCCATAATATATATATAAATATATATATATATATATATATATATATATATATATATATATATATATATATATATATATATATATATATATATATCCTCGGCTTGGGAGAGGTGTTAGTCTAGCGGCACTGATGAGTTGTGATACAACGAAACAGGTCTGTATGTCGATGACTAAAATATATTTTATAAAGCTCCCCTCTTTGGTAGAGCACTCTCGTAAATTATCTTACTCGCTACTTAATTTAGCTGAAATAATGCGAAGCTCGCGATTTGTTTACAAACAAACGTTTGAGCCCTCTACGAGTAGCGGACGGATGTTTATTTAAATAATAGTTCGGACAGGTTAATTTCGGCCACCGATTCCGTAGTCAAGGGGTAGGACTGCCGACTGTCATCACGACGGTTCTAGGTTCGATCCTCGGCTTGGGAGAGGTGTTAGTCTAGCGGCACTGATGAGTTGTGATACAACGAAACAGGTCTGTATGTCGATGACTAAAATATATTTTATAAAGCTCCCCTCTTTGGTAGAGCACTCTCGTAAATTATCTTACTCGCTACTTAATTTAGCTGAAATAATGCGAAGCTCGCGATTTGTTTACAAACAAACGTTTGAGCCCTCTACGAGTAGCGGACGGATGTTTATTTAAATAATCGTTCGGACAGGTTAATTTCGGCCACCGATTCCGTAGTCAAGGGGTAGGACTGCCGACTGTCATCACGACGGTTCTAGGTTCGATCCTCGGCTTGGGAGAGGTGTTAGTCTAGCGGCACTGATGAGTTGTGATACAACGAAACAGGTCTGTATGTCGATGACTAAAATATATTTTATAAAGCTCCCCTCTTTGGTAGAGCACTCTCGTAAATTATCTTACTCGCTACTTAATTTAGCTGAAATAATGCGAAGCTCGCGATTTGTTTACAAACAAACGTTTGAGCCCTCTACGAGTAGCGGACGGATGTTTATTTAAATAATCGTTCGGACAGGTTAATTTCGGCCACCGATTCCGTAGTCAAGGGGTAGGACTGCCGACTGTCATCACGACGGTTCTAGGTTCGATCCTCGGCTTGGGAGAGGTGTTAGTCTAGCGGCACTGATGAGTTGTGATACAACGAAACAGGTCTGTATGTCGATGACTAAAATATATTTTATAAAGCTCCCCTCTTTGGTAGAGCACTCTCGTAAATTATCTTACTCGCTACTTAATTTAGCTGAAATAATGCGAAGCTCGCGATTTGTTTACAAACAAACGTTTGAGCCCTCTACGAGTAGCGGACGGATGTTTATTTAAATAATCGTTCGGACAGGTTAATTTCGGCCACCGATTCCGTAGTCAAGGGGTAGGACTGCCGACTGTCATCACGACGGTTCTAGGTTCGATCCTCGGCTTGGGAGAGGTGTTAGTCTAGCGGCACTGATGAGTTGTGATACAACGAAACAGGTCTGTATGTCGATGACTAAAATATATTTTATATATATATATATATATATATATATATATATATATATATATATATATATATATATAAGTGGTTGTATTTAAATTCTGAAAAAAAACAACATATAGACACATATATTCGAATTAAGAATTTATTGTTTGACAAAAGGAATATATAGAAGAGGTTATGTTGATTTCCTTAATCCATGGATTTTCAATAAAGGCGCATTTCATCAGAGGAAATGAAATGCAGTTAGCAAAATATTCAGCTAAATTCTTAATGCGAATATATGTGTCTATATGTTGTTTTTCTTCAGAATTTAAATACAACCACTTAACTTATATATTGCTCTAAGCTTTAATATTGAGCTTCTCCTTTTTGGCTAGGATCGCTCTGAAAGTATTACTTCAAGTAATATCTATCAGGATCTTTCATCTGATTTCTAATCAGTGTCTTATCTCCATTATATATATATATATATATATATATATATATATATATATATATATATATATATATATATTTCCCCAAAACCTCTGGTCTTGATGGAAGGGAGACTAAAACTTGCTGCTATGGTTTCATATAATCTGAAATAACAGCAAGGGGAGACTTGATTCCAAATATTTCTCATATGTTATATCTCCCCTCTTTTGGAAATAGGGTACGATTATGAATAGCTCTAGTATCAAATAAGCTTTATACACTGTTAAATTTACTGTATGCAAACCAAAAAGGGGAGATATAACATATGAGAAATATTTGGAATCAAGACTCTCCTTGCTGTTATTTCAGATCATTTGAAATCATAACAGCAAGAGGCTTTTGGAAAATATAAAATATTTTGTAATTCATATGCAAAACTATGAAAACAAATGACTATGATTGAAATATTGGTAAAGGGGCAGTATCTTTCCACCCACAAAAAATCCTTTCAAATTATTACTATTATAGGTTTTCAAATGTGCTAAAAACGAAAATAATAGTAAAAATCCCATGAAACGATTAGTTTTTAAGATATGCCGAAATTATAAAGTGGTGGATCGCTTTTCTTTATTAATTTAACGTTAAATTAACATCTACTTTATAACCAAGGTGGCTCTACAGTTGATGCTCATTTTACGTTAAGTTTATAGGAAAAACTGATCCCCCACTTCTTGAAACAGTAATGTGCGACCTTAAGGGCAAATGTCACATAACCCACTACACAATTAAGGTCATTAGCTTTTCCACGAGCCTTCATTTCTTAAATTCTGATCAGTGATTGCCGAGATTTCGAACTGATAAAATTGCCCATAAAGAGGTATATCTATATATGGATATATCTATATATGGATATATCTATATATGGATATATCTATATATGGATATATCTATATATGGATATAGCTATATATGGATATATCTATATATGGATATAGCTATACTTGACGTCAAACCACATGAAAATTTGCAAGCTTTTAGAAGATTATTTTTTTTTATTATTTTTTTTTTTTTACACAGTGATCACCACTTATCAAGGCCCAGAAGCCACTCAGGGATAAGGGTTATTGCAAGTACATTACGTTAGTGTGGAGATTTGATGAAGTGTTTACTTAAGGGGGCGGTTCATTAGGAATTTGTTAACATTGGACTTGAAGACATCCAAGTTGTAGTCCGGAGGGAACCAGGCAGACGGAACAGAGTTCCACAGGCGTGCAGTTCTAAGAAAGAAGCTTTGTTCATGGAATCCACGTTTTGATTTAGGCACAGATATAGAGTGGGGGAAATTTTTCACAGTGGATTCAGCTTGACGGGTGTTTTTCGTGAAAGATTGGCGAGGGGGGACCAGGGATTGGAGTTCAGACGAGCACCTGCCATGAAAATAACGATAAAACAAGGATAGGCTCGCAACGTCTCTTCTGTGGGAGAGGGGTTGCAGGGTAGAGAAAAGGGCATCCCCCACTAAACCATGAAGTCTATTTTGTACTTTGTCAAGGCATGATAGGCTGTTTTTGGCAGCTCCTGCCCAGATATGGCAACAGTATTCCATCCTTGGACGTACTTGGCTTTTATATAGATAGAGAACTGCATCAGTAGTGAGATATCTTCTGGAGCGGTAGAAGGATCCCACCATCTTTCCAGCGACCTTGGCAACAGACTTGATGTATGTGTTCCATTTCAGATCAGGAGTAAAGGTCAAACCCAGAAGATTATAATACTATTCTATTGTTAAAATTTTATGACAATTGGTTAAAAAGAACATATTTTCAAACCAATGAAAAATTCCCAAATTAGCTTTAGTTTTGGGATGAATTTTGCTTCGGTTTTTTTTTTTTTTTTGCTTGGTTGTCTCCCCTGTGGCCTTACTAGGCCAATAATAATGTTTATTATGCGTGGAGTAGTTAATTATTATGTCATCTCATCTAAAGATCTGACTTCTCTGTTACATAACCTCACAAGTGCCACCTTTAAACACAAGCTTGGTGGTGCCACACAATCTACCTAAAACTTATTATGGTCAAAGTTAGGATCATTTTTTTAATTCGCCTCATTCAGTAATGTAGCAAAACAGATTTATGTTGTTTTGACAATTTGTTTCAATCAATTCGTACAAAGGCGTACATCGTCGAGCGAGGGTCGCCATTCGTCTTTGAACATGGTTAATGTTTTTGTAAATGAGGCGTGCACACTTGGCCCATCCTGCTGCAGATTTATTCCCGTTTAATGTTATTAATTACTTCACGACATGTAACCGTGGTATTTTTTTTATGCAACCACACGTGCTGGAAAAGATGTTGACCCGTATTATGGGAATCAAATGGGATTTTCAGATGCTTCAAAAAATACTTGAGTTTTGATAGGGGTCGCCCTGACGAGTCATGAGGTGCAGGCGAACTGTGACCGAATTAAATGAAAAGATGATTGACAACGAAATAACAAATCATTTGTTTTTTTGTTTGTATTATTGGCGCTTTCACACAGGACATCAAAGATCTCTCCTTGAAAACAATCTGGGGTATTCCCTGAAAGCTGAGTGATAACAAGTCTCCTCAGATTTTCAGTACTCTTC